>NC_043710.1:44145481-44197281 GCF_006229205.1 Suricata suricatta
TGTCCTTTGGGTGACCTGCCTCTCCCCGCCCTTTCGTGTGACATGTATTGTCTTTATGCCGTAAAGAGAGACTTCTATCGCTCTGGGAGGAAATGTGGAAAGATGACAGCAGCCTGGCTGCAGAATTATGGGTGAAACATTTCAGTTCTGTAACTGGAGCTGTAATGGCTGTAAAATCTTAAAAACAGATTTTAAATAAGTCCTTGTGGCCCAGTATTTTCCCATTTGTAAGCGATTTTCAGTTGGATGCGTCTGCTTGCCCAGAGCACTGTGTGCAGCCTGAATAATGAATGTGAAAGGGACGCCAGTTTATGCCACCAGGTCCCATATTATTCCAGCCTGTTACCCATCTCTGGGTTGTCCTCAAACACTAAGTGAGCATAATGAGGGGCTTGATGTGGTGTCTGCATGTGTGATGAGGCTCATTCATTTGCTTTTACACTCCAGTAAACAGCTGCTGAACTTCTCCCTCTAAGTGGTTTATTCTTCATCTTCTATGGCTTGAAATAACTTGAAAGCCAGCAATGCTGTGTACACATGTGTGACTTGTCCACCCCCCCCCCCGCCCCCCTGCCACGGGTCAGGAGCTGCTGGTGCTGCTCTTAGGATGTGATTCCCAAATGTGGCTCCATCTGAATGAATGGGGCCATTAAATCTCACCTCGCCCTGAACAGGCTGGATCCCCTGGACCGTGTTGGAGTCTAAGCCGGTCTCTACTTGTGCTTGGCTGGTAAGGAGTGGAAGGCATCAGCCGAGGCCGGGCTCCCTTAAAGCAGATATGGTCCATGTGAGATTTATATTTACATCCCTCCAGACTGTTGAACCAGGATGCACTGGCCAACCTATCTGTGTCTGTGTGTCTCAAGGCTTTTTTCCAGAAGAGCGGCTGGCTAGAAGTGCCAGGGAATTGGGGAGCCTGGGTGGCTCAGTTGGCTGGGCGTCCGACTTGGGCTCAGGTCAGGATCTCACAGCTCGTGAGTTTGAGCCCCACTTCGGGCTCTGCGCTGACATCTCAGAGCCTGGAACTTGCTTCCAATTCTGTGTCTCCCTCTTTCTCTGCCCCTCCCCAGCTCATGTCTGTCTCTCTCATTCTCCTTCAATAATAAATAAACATAAAAAGAAGAAGAAGAAGTGCTGTGGAATTAACACTCCTGGGAGCAGCTGTTGAGCAAGGATGCTTGGTAACTGGGGCATAAATATCCCAACCCCCTCAGCTCTTTGGTGGGATAACCGTGAGGCCTGTATTCTCTATCGCTGCTCAGATGCTTTCCCGTGGCATTAAGCTCCAGTTGCCTGAGGTGGTCACTGGCTCCATGCATACTGCCTGTGGTCTGCCCTGTCCCTGCCGGGCCCCTCTCCCACTCCCCCTCTACTGGCCCCAGAACTTCCCAAGTGCACCCACTGTACTCAAATCCCTGTCTTAACCTCCACTTGGGGAGAGCCCACAGTAAGATACACATGTTGAGAAAACAGCACAAGATTTAAAAGTAGAAGACCTGGGCTTTGTCTTGGCTCTGTCACATGTCACGTGACTTTAGGTAACTGACCAATTTCTCTCAGTTAGAGTTCCCTTAACTATAAAAACTGAAGCACATAACACCTACTTCATTCACGGGGCCATTTGAAAAGCCTAAGTGAGAATACATAAGGGGAGGAGTTGAATAGGATAAAGTTCTTTAAAGATGTTCATCCTATTGTTTCTGGGGGCTTCTGTTTCCCGCACTGTCTGCACAGTGCCTCCCCAGATATTTCTCATGCGCTTCTTATCCATATTCATGCTAAGAACTTGGGCAAAAATCAAGAAGAATCAGCATTGTTATAAGAAATTCCAGTTTTTTAGTATTTTTGCAAGTAATTATTTATGATTCTTTTTACCCCTATTTCTTTTTTTTTTAAGTTTACTTATGCATTTTGAGAGAGAGAATGTGCACATGAGTGTGGGAGGGGCAGAGAGAGGAGAGAGAGAGAATCCCAAGCAGGCTCTGTGCTGTCAGCAGAGCCTTATGTGGGACTCGATCCCATGAGCCATGAGATCATGACCTGAGCGGACATCAAGAGTCAGATGTTTAACCAACTGAGCTACCCATGTGTTCCATCCCTATTTCTTATAATGAACACTTTCAAACATAAAGAAAAGCTGAAAGAATAGACCAATAAGCCCTGGACTTGGATTCAATCATTGTAAACATCATGCTATATTTGCATTATCTGTTGTTTTATCTGTCTGCTTGTCTATCTACCTGTATCTATAATCTAACTACCAGCTAGCTAGCTATCTTGCTATACTTGTTGAAATTAATTTCTAGACTCCATGACACTTTAGCTCTGAGTACTTCAGCCTACATTTCCCAACAAGGCTGATTTCCCACAATACCCTTCGTACACATAGCAGATTAATCTTACATTTTTAATATCATCTAACCTTCTACCCAGATTCAGATGTTCTAATTCCAATGGTCACATTATTTGGCAGGTAGAATGCCTATTGAGACAAGTCAGTATACACTCTTATTCCAAACTGCCACATCTCCTTTCCTGTCTTCAAGGAGATGTTGAAATAATGGAGACATATGATGACGGAATTTTGAGAGCAAGTAAGAATACGGACTAGAATACTAGCAGAAAGTAGACAGTCCTCAATAAATATTTATCAAGTGAAAACTGAATGGATAATAGAAGCAAGCATTTTTAGAAGGATTCCTATGTGCTACCCCCTTGCTTATGCTTCATAGTGGCATGCTGAGATAAGTATTACCATTTCTATGCTACCGATTAGGAATTTGGGATTGTCAGCTGGTTCAAAACCACACACCAAGGAAGTAACAGAGTCGTGATTTGAACCTGTGTCCATCAGACTGTATCATCTGTGTTCTTTAAGCAGAGCCCTAAGCAGTAAGTACTGTGCTCAGCCTGTACACTGAGCATCTCCAGCCATGGATGCCAAACTGGCACGGCCATAGCACATTGCAGGTATTCGGGTAATGTTTGTTGAATGAATGTCTAACCCAAGACATACAAAAGGTGAATATCAGCTCGATGCTCGGGGCCCCCATTAATTTCAGTAACTCATAAACCTCCAACCTATTCCTTTTTGTTTGCCTTCCGTGTCATTGTCTCAATGTCCCTTTCTACTCCCCCAAATTCTTCCCCAACTATTTTCCCCAGCCCAAAGCAGCATCTTCCTTTTTGCTATTTTTTTACTGAAATGTAATGAGCACTCAGAGGCACCAGGTACTGGCATCTTTAGGTTCCTTGTGTCTTTTTTCTCAACAAGCCTTTCTTAGCGAAATGTCTCTTTGCAGATATTAGAGAGAGATGTTCTCTGTAGGGTTCAGAAACTGACCTTGGATTTCTATTTGCCCAGTAAACACCTTTAGAGACTGACCTGGGAAGAATAAAATGGAAGATGCTGTTATCTCAGATCTGAAAAGACCATCTTAAGAAACAAATGTCTTCCAAGGAATGAATTGGAACCCAAACTCTTTCATACTATAAATCTTATGAATTCTGCTCTACTAGTGAGTGGAAGATTAATCCAATGCACATAAAATCTGAAAGACCTAACCGCTGCCCATCCACTCTCATTCCCCTTGGGAGGTGGAGAGTTACCTCTGATTGTCAGCCCTCTTCCATCTGGCGACTCAGAGGCTATTTGAGACCGTCTCCCACCTCCCCATCCTTCCACCTTAACCCAGGCTAAGACATGAAGAACAAAGGATGCCTAGTGGGGAGGCAGGCAGATGGGGACACGCCTGAGGTCACATATGGGAAGGTGGCTCTAGGCTTCATTTGCGTAGGAACATGAGGAAGAAACCACAGGTATGGGGAGATGAGTACTCTGTTAACCAGAAGCATGAGATGCATGGCCTCTGCCTTCCTGGGTTTACCAGTTATTAGAGGCGATTGGAGGAGACAGATCACCAGACAACTGTAACACCATGGGTTGGAGCAGTGCTAAGATGTGGAAGTCAAGAGTGCCATAGGAGGGCACCAGAGAAGGCTTCCCAGAGGAAGCAACATCCAATTTGGCCCTTGAAAGATGAATAAGTGTTAACTGAACAAAGCAGGAGGAGTGGAGAAAGAATGTTCCAGAGTGTTCTGGGGGTGGGCAGATCACATGATGGAAAGGATCTGGAACATAAACTGTGAGGCAGTAAAGAATACATAAAGAAGCTAGAGAGTAGAGAAGGAGCCCAAACAAGAATAGCCTGCGGGCCAGAGGCTTGGAGGACTGTTGGGGGGTGACAAGCATGTGCTCTTGAGTCTCAGATTGGAGGACAACAGAGATAAGGAAGGACATTGGGGGCAGTGGAGTTCGGTGTGTGCAGGAGCTCTTCAGCTCTCTGTACTGCCTTCCACCAGGCTGATGGTCTCCATCTAGAGCCCCACCTCATTATAGCCACCGGTCAAATCGAACTGAAATCTTGCTGCCAAAGCCTTCTTCTTACATTCTTTCTATTTAAATTCACAGCAGCATCACAGAGTCAGTCAGACCAGAAACCTTGCATCAGGAACGACAACAAACAGATTTACACTTGACCATCAATTCCAACCATTTTGTAATGGCCTCTTGGTCCACTGTGTTGAGGAGAATTCTGAGACCAAGTCATCTCTCAGGAGGAAGGAGTGCAATGGCTAGTGACCCTTGCAATGAATATGGGAAGTGGCCAGCAACCCTAGGGCCATGTGTTTGCTACGTGAGCCTTACAGTTACCTGGACTCTTCTATTCCCCCACCTTTCAAATACAATGGGTCCCCGAGTCTTGCTCCTGTAGCTCGGATTCCTTCTCTCCATCTCTACAGTCACTTCTCTGCTCTGGCCTCCTTGCGTTTCATCTATCTGCGTTGCTGGGCTCCCCGTCCTAGGCTCTCTCAGTTCTAACCCAATTTGTCCACAGAGCAACTTTTCTAAGCATTCTCCCACCCTGCTGCAAATCTTCCCTTGGTTCCCTACCACTTACAGGACATCAGCAAGATGTATTAGACCCTTGATGATCTGGTATCTGCCCCTTGTCCCACCTCATTTCCCGTCACGCCGTGACTTCCTCCTTAGGCAAATATTCCAGGCACACTGAACTACTTAAAGTTCCCAACAGGCCATGCTTTTCCAGCATCCCCTAGGTTTTAGTTCACACAGTGTCCCCTGCCAGATCTGCCCTCCTCCTCAGCTGTGGCTCCAGGGCCTCATCCTTGAACATGCTGGTATTGTGTATCAACTTCTCTGGAAGCTTTTCTTCCCTGGCAAGTTTCTCTCCTTCACCTTCCCACATTGGATTTAGTGGCTTCTTCTTTCAGGCATTTCTGTAGCATTCTGTAGATGAAGCCATTATTACTCACTTCACTGTATCTGCACTTACACACAGTTCATGCATTTATTCATTCAGCCAACGTTTATTGAATAGGTTCTCTGTACTGTGCACCATTCTGGGGGCTGGAGATAGAGTGATGAAACTACCAAAGTGCCTGTTGTCAAGGATCTCACGTTCTGTGTGTGCGTGTGTGTGTGTGTGTGTGTGTGTGTGTGTATGCATGCGTGCACCCAATATACAAATAATCATATCATTTAATGTCAGAGGAAAGAGAAAACAAAGGTTGAGACAAAGCTGGGTGCTGTCTGAGCTACTTTGGGTCATGAAAGACATTTTTGATCAAGTGACCTTTGAGCAGATATGTGAATGAAGGGGAGGAGTAAGCCAGGCTGACATCTGGGGGAGGACTATTGTAGGCAGAGGACGTGGTATGCAAATGCCCTGTGGCATTTGTGCAGGATATATGGGGAACAGCAGGAAGTAAAGGAGGCTGCCAAGGAGTGAATGACAAGGAGTACATCAGAGTCAAGGTCAGGGAAGGAGCAGAGATAGGGGTATAGCACATTATTTTTTCAGGAACAGAAGAAGGTTTTTAGAGTTATTCTCCATGGGCAGGGAAGTGCTTGATGCATTTTGTGCAGAGGAGTGACATAATCTGTTTTGTTCTTTAAAAGCATCAGGCTGGCTTCTGTGTTAAGAATAGGTGGTAGGGATGGGGGACGAAGCAATACTGCAGGCAGACTTGGTGTCATGGGCCAGGGTGTTAGCAGTGGCAATGGTTAAGGAGAGGGTGAATTTGAGACGTATTTTTAAGGTAGAGCCACAGGATTTCCTGACAGATTGGATGTAGGAGAGAGAGAATCAGTCAGTCATGCAAAACTGCATCTTAAGGATCCCTTCACATGTCTCTTACTGCCTCCTTCTAGATTAGTGGTCCTTAGCTGCCCCTTCCTACCTCCACTCTTCTTAAATTCTGGATACATTTGAGAGTCCGGTGAGGGCTATGGATTTTCCCCCTGAGAAATTTACCACGTGCATATACATAAACAATTTTGTCTATAATTTCAGACGGTCACAGCCACTGTAAATCCACACCCCCTCCCATCCCTGAAGCCAGGGGTCAGAGTTTCTGTCTTTACCTTTGAGCTCCTTGGAGCTGGCCCTACCGTGTTCATCTTCCTTCCCTGAGCAGAGTAACCTGAAGAATGTGCCAGAATAAATGAGTGAAAAACAGTTTCTTCTTTATCTGTCCTGGTAACAAGGAAGCATGTCCCATTCACACCCCTTCTAGTAACTGGGATTATTACTGTACTATAATAATAACCAAACGAAACCAACCAACCAACAAAAAGCCTGGGGAGAGGGGAGAAGGAAAAGCAAGGCAAGGAAATTACAGCAGAAAAGCATTTTTAAAAATCTTTCTTTCAAGATGTGTTGATGGAGATGCATGGGGGAAGAAAACATGTGAGTGAAAATGTAATCGTTCTTCTGGCAACGTTGGGACACTTCCCACCTCAGCTGTGGGGAAGAGGGAGTGGCTTGCTTCAGAATTTCTGCACAAGAAGAGAGAGATTCCGGGGGTCCTGGTTGTAGCTGAGCTCCGGGCCAGGCACTGGTGGTGGTGGCGGGGATCTAACTCTATCCTGAGCATCCTAAGCTCAGAGCCAGTCTGGGGTAGGGGTGAAGGGCCGACAGAGAAAGTCCTGATGGGATCTTCTAACAAAGGAGCTAGAAACCATAAAAATAGAGTGACAAAAAAGCATCTCTGAATTGTGCAAATTGGGTTTTTAGTCCTGAATCTGCTCATCGAACATAACTGATGATTCCAATTTAGCAGACATGTGTGGAGCCTGGCTCTCTTCTGTGCTGTATTTCCTTCAATCCTGATAATGGCCAGTTACTCCTCTGCCCCCCCGGGTCCAGGTGGAAGATGTGGAGCTTGGAGGAGTGAACGCTACTACGTGCTGGAGCAAGAATCAAACCCAGACATTGCTAACTCCAAGTTCCAATTCTTCCATTCATTCATAAGGTGGCTTTTTGGAATGCCTACATGCTTATCCTTGAGGAAAACAATTAGCCTTCTTTTGTCCTGTGAGTCAGAGGGAGGTTGGAAAGGGCTGTCTGCTGCCCCTTCCTCCTGGCTGATGCATCTCACAGAAGAATGCCATGGGAGGGGGGGGGGAGGGGGAAGCCAGGCTGGGATGGGAGGCTCCCAAAGAACGTGGCTCTGGGTGCCTGTGTTCTGCCTGAAAGGGGACGGTCTCTTGGCATCTTGTTTGATAGCTTCTGCTTGAGAAGCCAGCCGAGAACATTGCTGCTTTTTGGGGAGAAAGAATGTTCTCATCTTGCCCTTTTCTGGGATGAGGTGTCTGGCCCAGTGGAGACATAGCAATCTGAACAGATTAAATTCACATCTTGTTCACTTTACTACCTGTGCCCAGGGGCCCACAGATTGGTTATAATTCTGGTCTTCATTTTCCAGACACTTTTGTTTTTCCTCTAAGTGTAAAAAGGCAACATGGACTTTTTAAACGGTGTGAGGCAAAGAGCTGGAGAAGGAGGAGGGACGCTCTGGAGAGAAAACAACCAAAGTCTCTAATGTGTCTCTTCTGAGCTTCTTAAAGAGAGCAGAGCTCCCGGACAGGGAAACAATCTTAAGAGTCTCTTGATAGGAAATATGCTGGCACTTGTCATTTACCCAATGGCTCCTAATCCTCTTTCATGAGCTGAAATCCCCTTGAATTGGATTATAAAATTCCTCTTCGTAGAAGGCACTTCACTTAAAAACGCACAGCCCTTGATTGAGAAAGAAAGCAAACACCATTTTGAAAAAAAATTTTTCCGGACTTAGGAAAGATGTGAGTAGAAGCATTGAAGGAGCCTGGATCCTGCCTTTTGACCTCTGGGTTCCCGGATGTGTGGGGAGCATCGAGGACCCAGGAGGGAGGGTGTCCCTGCCTCCGCCTCCGCAGCCCAGTGGGCATTTCCACGGGAGCTGCTACTTCAACTTGTTTAAAAAAATTATCTGAAGCATTCAGCAATGGGAGAAAAAAAACCTTTGTTTAGAAGCCAAAGGGCCCTTTTGAATGACCCATTAATTGGATCAAAGCTTCCCTCAATGCAGGGATAATTGCTTATAACTGGCTGAAGTCTGTGACCTGGGATCAGACTGACAAATGTCAGATGGCAATTCGGAGGAGATAAACCAAGAATTGCAAACGAACGGAGGGGGGCGGGGAGGGGGCGTTGCACAGTTGCCAGAGGAACATTTTCTCGCTGGTTGCTGCTCAGATCACTCTCGGTGGACCTTATGATCTTTTCCTAGACCCGTGTCCCGCCTCTGACCTGTTTCTGTCCTCTCCAATTACTCAGTCCCGCACTCTCTTTTGCCTCTTGCTTGTAGTTTGGCAGTAGTGTGCCTGGAGACTTTGAACGCTGCTCCAGGGTTAGAGGTGAGCCTGGGGCTTTGCTGTGGCTGAAGGTGGGAGGTTGGGACTGGAAAGAGCCTGGCCCCACTTCAGAGCAGAAGGGAGTCCCTTGCCTCGCATGCCAGTACCAGGGTGCTGCCTGTGGGGTGCCGCTAAGCATCCCAGCACTCTGCCCCGAGGATGGAGATGCACCCGTGTGTACTCACTGTGAGCCTAGTATCATGCAGGGTTTATAAAGGGCTAGCAATTAGGTCTCTGCTTAAATCAGTTCATTAGAATCTGCAAAATTGTGGCTGCCTCTTAGGAGCCTTTTGATTACAGAGACACAGAAATTGTGAATATCAAGGAGCAGATGGCTCAAAGGTCTCACTCTCTCTTTATTTTCTATGACAATCCAGGCCAACTACTCCCGGCCTTGCCATGGCTTCCTGCCCTCAGCTTGGACCCCAGACCTGACAGGC
Source organism: Suricata suricatta (assembly GCF_006229205.1). Lineage (NCBI taxonomy): Eukaryota > Metazoa > Chordata > Mammalia > Carnivora > Herpestidae > Suricata > Suricata suricatta. The sequence continues at coordinate 44,154,680 of NC_043710.1, forward strand.
CTTTTTTGGTAAAGAGTGGACATCACAAAATCATAATCACACAGCTTTCTCTTGCCTCATCTGAACAGGGATGAAAAAGTTTCTTCCTTTTTTTCAAAAATAGGAAATACGATTTCTAAAGAAAGAGGGACTTCCAGCAGAGGGTTTGCTGTCAGGACTGGCTGTCTTCCTTCAAAACATATCTGCAGCTCTTCTCTGGGGAGAGCGTGCAGACCTGCTTGAAATCACTAAGAAGCCGCCTCGCCTGTGCCTACAAGAAGGAAAATGTTATATGGGAGAGTCAGGTTAGGGGGACTCCAAGGGTTGCCAACTCAATTGGGACAAAAGGGATGAGGAATATAGGTTTAATTTCAATGTATCCATTTGTGTTAAAATTTCTTTCATTTTTTTTTAAATGAATAGATAATCTGTGCTCAAGATGCGAACTTTGAGAGAGCCTGAAGAGCTGACAGTGAAAATTAGGGCTTTTCCTCTTTTCCTGGGCTCCAATGGGCCTCTGTGGAGGCGAGAGTGTGCGGGAGAGATTGTGGAATAAGAGCCAGGAGTCAAGCTCAGAGCCCAGTCAGCTCAGAGTCCCCTGAGCCTGGAAAGGTGTGAGGAGGGAGGGCTGGCCACTGGGCAGGAAGAGAAGCACCAGTGTGATGTCATGTGGGGAGGAGGAATGGGCGGGACTCGAGGGTTGACTAAAATTGAGGAGCAGGACGGGCTGTAAAGTGTCAGAAATGGTGGTTCCATGAATAGTCAGTTGTGGAACGCAGATGAGGAGCTGGTGAAAAACACAGTGGAGGAATGGGGTTGGGGGGTGGCAAAGCCAAAGTCGGGCTTTGAAAAGTGCAAAGCAGGAAGAGGAAGAAAGTGCACACCAATGTGGAGTTTGGTTTTCAAAGTGCAGGTGGAGTTTCACTGCGCTTTGCAGATCAAGTAGGGTTTATACATAGGGAGACATGAAAGGGAGAACATTCTAAAAATGGGAACTTCAGGGTCAAAGGTCAGATGGAGGGACAACAGGGGGATGTTCAACCGTAAGGTGGGCTGACGTATCAGGGGACGCAAGCAAAGAGAACTGGACCAGATTATAGACAACTTGGAAAACCGTCCAGAGATGCTTGGACTTGAGATGGACCAATGAATACATTTGAGAAGATGAGGAACGTAAAGGAAGTGGTTCCTAAAGAGGCTGGACATGTCCTATTAAGTTCCTGTTTGGGCACCTCCTCAGTGAAGCTTCTTTATCCTCTCTCCAAAAGTTAAAACCTTACGCCTGGGCTGTGTATGAACTTCTGCTTTTATCCTAACCCCACCATGTTGTCCCTATTCATTTGTATGCCTGGCTTTTCTGCCAGAGAGTCTTTCTTATTTCTCATGCTCACAGTTCTGGAATCACCAATAATAACAATGGTAACAGTAACACTAATTAGCATTATATTATTATATTATTGAGTACACTGTTTTATGTACCTTACAAATAGGATCCTTGAAATCTTTTCAGAGGTGCCTGGGTGGCTCAGACAGTTAAGTGTCTGACTTTTGATTTTGGCTCAGGTCATGAGCTCACTGTTGGTGAATTGAACCCTGCATCAGGCTCTGCACTGATAGCGTGGATCCTGCTTGTGCTCTGTCTCTCTCTCTCTCTCAAAATAAATAACATTAAAAAAAGAAGTCTTATCAAAGCCTTATGAAGTAGATATATCTACTCTTAGCCTTGTTTTAGAGATGAGGAGGATAAAGCACAGGGAAGTCACTTGCCCACGGTCCTGTCACTGGAAGCTAGGTGCCAGGATAATATTTGGATAACATTTGAGAAGAACCAGGCATGGAGGAAAGCATTTTACACATATTAGGTAATCCTGCAACACTGGGGTAGGTTTCATTATTGTTACCTTTTGACTGACTAGGAAACTGAATTTTAAGCCAGGTCTGAGTCATGGAGGGAGAAAGCAAAGGGCATGGACCCATGTCCCCAGACTCTGAGACACAGTTCCATACCCCCTTTTAGCACATGGCATGTGCTCATTAGATATTTATGGAATAAATAAGTGGCTGAAATAGAGGGAGGGATGGAAGAAGAAACAAAAGGGGGACAAAGGAAAGAAGGCATGAAGGAAATAGAGGAAAATAAATCCAATAAGATACAGCAATCTGCCATCTCTTAAGCTCGGCTGGTGCTGGTGAGGCAAAGATTACATCATGTAAGTATTCTGAAAGACGACTCTGAGAGGAAAACCTTTAAATCAAAGGAAGCTTCACGAATGTGCAAGTCCAAAACAGCATGAGCTGATGGGGAAAATCCTTGAGAGTAGAAAGGGCTTTCGAGACCCCAGGTATATAAGGCAGGGACGGCTTCCCTCCCCAAGGTCCAGTCCATTTCCTTGGAACAGCAAATTAGGATGAGTGTGGCTTACTTTAAATCATCTACATCCAAGAGGTACCTTCCTTTGAAATATGTCCTGGTGTTTGGTTGTTAGTAAGGGCCTCCATTAATCTCTATTATTCTATGACCCAAATTGCCCAAAAAGATGAGTGAAAACTCAAATGGACTCCTTTTTATTCAGAAGAATGGTATTTGGTTTTATAGGAAGTGTGTGTGTGTGTGTGTGTGTGTGTGTGTGTGTGTGTTCTGGGCTTCTCTGGGGCTGTCTCAGGAAGAGACAGAATTTCTGTAGGGCAGGCAAGCCCGCCAGAGGTACTTTTCTTAGATTAATCACGCCATGCCTGGTGGATTTTTCTACCACACACAGGAAAACCTCGGTTTAGCATACTGATAGTAACCATATTTTCCAAACCCCAAATAGGGTCACGGTGTCTGACAGAGCCCTGGGTTTTGCTTTATGAATGTAGTTATGTGAACTTTTCACCACAGCACAAAAATGACATCATCTGTTATTAGCCATTTCATGAATTGTCTTTATGAAAGGTAAAATGGTGGGATATCAGGACCACCTAGGGATACCGGCACAAGCGGTCCTCGGCCTCCTAGAGCCCGTGGCCTTGAAGGAGAGCAAGGTGCAGTGGTGGGGATGGAGCCTCCCTGCCCCACAGACACAGTGGGTCTTGGTGACACGGCATTGCTCACGATTCCTGTGGTTAATGAGCTCACCCCTGGGCCGCCGGCCGGTCTGCTCCTAGCTAGCTGCCAGGCTGGGGGTGTGAGTCAGCCATGGGCTGTCACTCCATCTATGACCCAGTGAGGCCAAGACCTGGGGAGCATCCCCAGGTCCAGGCCTGCAGCCTGCGGCTGGAGTGCAGCGGGAAGCCAGCTCAGTCCAAGCTTCCCTTCTGTCGGTGCCTGGGTGCCTGGCCGGGAAGCAGCTCACCGGGGACTAGAATTCAGAGCTTTCTTAAGAAACCCCTAGTCACACCCACAGCCATTCCGCCCCTGCTTTGGAAGGGGACTCACTGCACACACAGTGTTTCTTTGAAGCACTCCAGAGATTTTACTGAATTAATCTCCTTTTGTCCTCCACATAATTCCAGGGGAATTAGTCAGCTTTAATGGGTAGATCTCATCCTGCTTCCCTTTCTGCCTAGAAGGACACCCACTGGCTTCTTCCTCCAAGCCCCTTGTTTTTGTTGGTGGCTGCTCTGCTGTGCTATTAACCCTTGTGAAGCCACACTGGGTGAGGAGGGGGAGGGAAGGGGTACAACTGAGGCTCTGTGGAAGGGGCCTTCTCATGTTTCAGCCCACTGAATCTTCCCCACACTCCTCCACTTTCTAGAAGAAGAAACAGAGGGTCAAGCAAATTTTGTAATTTGCTCAAAGTCACAAAGCTGGTGATGAGGGGCAGAGCATAGATTCAAATTGGAATCCATGTGGTTCTATTAATCAGCAAAGCAGGAGACTTGTTTGAAGGAATCCCTATTCTTCACATTGTTTTTGTTTATGATTTCCAAAAAATAAGAATAATCATTCCTCCCCAAACCCCACACATTAGGAAAGCTCACTGACCACAGGACCCTGTTCTCAGCCATGGGGTAATTCTTGGCAATATGATGACACAGTGTTGAAAACTGCAGACAGGGTGCGGTCACCTGCTCGACCAGCCTGGATGGTGAGGAGCCTACAGAAAGCTGAACATGAGGCACCTGCTTCCCTTTTGGTCCTCTGAGAGCAGAGAAGAGTTGCCTGCCAGGTTTGTGGGGCTACCTGCCCTGTCACCCCTCATTGCCCCATTCTCCCCACCTGGCTCTCCTACCCGGGCCCCCAGCTTCTCCACTCTGTGCTCTCTCCTCCACAATCTTTCTACCGGAACTTTCTAAACCAAGGTGGACTCCTAAAGCGTCGTCTTCTGTTTATAAACTGCCATAGGATCCCGTGATCCCAGTCTGGGCATACGTCCAAAGGACAGGAAATCAGTATCTGGAAGAGGTATCTGCACTCTCTGTCCATTATCCCCAGCAGCCAGGACACGGAAACAACCCACATGTCCACTAATAGATGGACGGATGAAGGAAGTGTGTTGTGTCCATACAGTGGAATACCATTCAGCCCCGAAGAAAAGAGGGAATTCTGTCATTTGTCACAACATGGGTGAATCTGGAGGACACTATGCTAAGTGAAATAAGCCAGACACGGAAAGACAAATACACTATGACGTCATTACTGAAATCTGAACTAGCGGAACTCAGAGTAGAACAGTAGTGTCAGGGCTTTGGCAGGAGGGGGGCAGGGAGGAGGGTGGGGGCAGCGTGGGGCAATGCTGGGCAAAGAGTACAAACTTTCAGTCACAAGAGGAGTCAGTCCTGGAGATCTAATGTACCCACCACGGTGATAGTAGTTAACAATTCTATACTGTGCCCTTGACATTTCTGAAGAGCGTGGATCTTAAGTGCTCTCACCAGGGAAAGAAAAGGTGTCTGTTTAGGGAGATGGGTATGTTGACTAGCTTGACTGTGGTGATCGCTTCATAATGTGTATCAAAACATCACATTATACAACTTAAATATATCCAATGTTTGTCAATTACATCTCATCATCTCATTAAGGCTGGCAGCGGGGGGGGGGGGGGGGGGGGGGGTGCTACGGGTAGGGTGGGTGCCTTCTACAGCTCTCAGACCACCTCCAGACGGTTCCTTCCAGGCACCAGACTAAAGCCATGCAGAGTGTGTCCCCGTCCCTAACGGGCAGCAGGTACTCAGGCCTCTTAAGATGTCAGTGCTATTCCCTCTACCTGGGATGACTTTGACTCCGACTCGGAATGTCAGCTTCCTTCAAGAGCCGGTTCAAACATCACTTCCTCTGAGAAGACATGCGCCCTCCAGAACCCACCGTTGGCTGCTGACCATGCTCCTGTCTCCCCGAATCAGTGTCTGTCTTCCCCCAGGCCTGGGGCCCTCAAGAGCAATGGCAGGACCGCACTGGTGCCTGAACTGTGATGCAAGTCATTTGCACTAGTAATAGGAAAAGCACCAAAGTGTTCGAATGAGCTGCTCTTGTTATGAATTGGAGTAGATTCAAGGTTATTCATTTAACGATGTAATTTTCACTCACTCATGTGTTTTCCAGAGGAGGGGGAAAAAGGGTGGGGCTACAGGTAGCTTGCTGATAATTGTTCCAAGGGTTAAAGAAAAAAGATTACAAAAGAGTCCACAGATCTCGAGGTACCTTAGCGGGCTGTGGCGAATCTGTGATGCACAGGGGTGCATGTCTGCATGTGGAATTTATTATTTACGTATGTGGGGGGGGCACACGCATGTGTTGGGGGCAGGTTGCTGTATATACTCATGCTAAAAAAAACATACCCCTAGGTGAGAGCAATGATAATTGCAAACAGACAGAAGGCTAACTGTGGTCAAATGGAACCAGGGAGAAAATATTTGATGTAATGTTAAAAGGAGGCAAACCAGAAATCTAAAACTATGTACATTATAGGAACACAAAAATCAGTGCAAATCTGGCAGAAAGGGAAACTAAAGAAATGTACAAGTTCTGCTTTCTGAGATGGTGAGGTTTTAGGGGAGGTTTTTTGGTTTTGTTTTTTTACAACGGTTTGAGTGGTATCTTTATCTCGTAGATCCATCTCCAGGCCACAGCGTGTGGTCAGCAGAGCTGTGGCTGTTAGCAGCCCATCCAGCTTTGGGGGACTGCAGACCACTCCATCCGCAGTCGGTAGGACCTCTGCCCACTCTCCTCCAAGGTTGTCGATACAAAATCTTCCATGATGGTCACCCTCTCTTGTACTCAGTCAATAACCCAAGTATAAGTAATCTAGCCATCCTTTGGCTAATGCTCTGCTCCTTCCATCACATCCTGGACCTCCCGGCCTTTGACCTCGCTCCTGACCTCCCAAACTCTTACACCTGAGCCCTCCGGAATTGCTTGTTCCACCTTCACCAAACCACTGGAGCTCTCCAGCTTCTCCAAGTGTGACTTCAAGCTCCCTCAGAATGCAGGTTGACTTGCCCTGAGGACACCACGCACCCTGTGCCCCCTCCAGTCATGGTGTCTCGTCCTCCACACCCAGTCCTAGGGAGGGAAGGTATTGTTGCTGTGCTTGGTCCCACACAGTTGTTTCTCTGCCATTCAGCAACACTGTTCTCAGGATTCCGCGCCATGTTGCCATCATCTTCCGGCCGCCATCACTACCTGTCATCCACTGAACGTGTGGGCGTCTGCCTATTGCCTCCCTTACACTGCCATCTCTGCTTTCAGTCTGGCTGACTCCCGCATCTGCGCGATGGCTCACCCAACACCATGGCCCCATGCATTCCGTTCTTTTCCTTCCCAGTTAAGCTGCTTCAATGTGTTGTCTCTACTTATTGTCTCTGTGGTCCTTATTCCCCTCTCTCCCCTCAGCCATTTCTCATAGGATGCTGGCCCTGCGTGTTACCAAAGCAGCTCCAGTTTAGGTCACCTGTGACTCCCACATCATCAGATCCAAGGGACATTTACCCAGCTTCATCTTATTTGCCCTCAAGCAGCGGCTGACACTATTGACCATGTGCACCTTCTGGAAACACGCTTCCCTTGGTTTTAAAGACAAAATATTCTCCTGGTTTCTTCCCTGGCTTCCCTGTGTGCTCTTCAGGTCTACCCTTCTCATTCTCACCATCAAGTTTCGATGTCCGTCTCCTCTCTCTCTTCATTCCCTTCCTAAGTGATCACATCCGTACCCACAGCTTCAGCTGTCTGTGGAGAACAGGGACACTTCTATCTCCACCAACCTCTTCTCTGAATTCCTGGCCATTAGAACCAACTCTTGACTTGATACTTGCACCTAGAAATCTCAATGACAACTTGAACTCAACAGGCCCCAAACCAAACCCCCTCTCCCTGATAATCTGGTCCTCCTGGTATTCTCTGTCTTAGAGAACAGCACCACTGACCACCTAGTTGCACAAGCCAGAAACCTAAGGGTCATTCTTGGCATCTCCTTATCTGACACACCCTATCTTCAATTTATCACCAACGACTTTCTTATCCCTTGTCAAAGTTTTTCAAACCCATCTACTGCTCTTGATCTCCAACTCAATGCCCTAGTTCAAGTCAACATGGCCATTTGCAAGGACGAGTGCTGTAGATCGGGCTATCCCATATTTCATCTGAGTCTCTCCAATCATCTTCACGGAGCACCTACAGGCATCTTTGTGAAGCAGTCATTTATGTCATCCTCTGCTTAAAACCCATGATGACTTTTCTTTTTTTTTTTTAGGACAATGACAAAATCATTAACAGGGCCTGCAGGTTTCCTTTCATCATTCCCCTCACCTCACTCATTCTCTCCCTCTAGCCCCTCTAGCCTTCTTTCCCTTCTCCATGCTCCCATGTTCCCCTTTGCCCCAGGGCCTTTGCACAGCTCTTCCCTGTGCCTGGAATATTCTCCACATCCTTGGCTTAGTTAACTTCCACTTGTGCTGCACATATCAATGTAGGCATCACTTCCTTGGGGAACATCTTCCCTGACCTCCCAATGAGGGCATTTTTCTCTTTAATAAAGTTTCATAACACCATGCATGTGCTTGGTCATGGCACTAATAGCAACCGACTGTTACATGTGTCATTACTAGAGTAGTGGCTTTCTCTCCCGCGGACATGGGGGGAAGGAATCATGTCTGATTTTGATAACATTAAAGCTCTAGCACATAATATAGAACATGAGTACCTATTTTGAAATAAGAGCATTAGTCACTATTTTTATAGCCTTATTCTTTTACATAGCAGTTATAACCACTTGCCATACATGTATTTATTTCTCATTAACTAGATTGAAAGTTCTATAGGGGCAGAGAATTTGTTGCGTATCTTATTCCTAGTACCTAACACCGTGCCTAGCAGGTGACAGCCACTCTGCAAGTATTTTTGCATAAACACTAAGTGCTTAATAAATGTTTGTTGAAAGAACAAATGTATTTTGCACAATAACAAAATAACCACCCTCCTCAGCAACAGTATGGTATTCAATTAGCTCATCTGGCTATTATGCTCCTGCATGCCTACTTTTCTCCATAAATAAATCCATTACATAAAGTTATAACAATTACCACCAAATTTACAAAAGTAACTACCTTATCCTAATTAAGATATAACATAAAGTAAACATTCTATCAGTAACATGTTTATTTCCTTATCTACCATTAAAATAATCAATGAATCACTTCAAGAGCAACTTCAACTAATGATAAACATCCCAACCATAATTGCAGAGAATTCTTTTTAAGAACTCTTGAGTTATTGCTTGTCTCCTCTAGGCTCAGCGTTCTCCTTTTCATAGGCACTGCCAAATTGCCCTTCCAAAGGGTTTTACTAATATTCACAGCCACTGGTGGAAATGGAAATGCTCATTTCCCCCAACAAAGAGTAGGTTTTCAAAGCACAAAACTGGCCATCGTGAGGGTGGACGGAAGAGGGTTGAACACAAAGGCGGGAAAGCCAGACATCTAGGACCTGAAATCCTAGAGGAGACCACTGATATCTGTCTTTATGTCTTGTGCCACAGTAGGGCAGGGAAAAGAAAGGCTCGGGCTAATGCTCCCACCTTCCCAGATTCCAGCTTCCCAAAAGCTTTACCTTGGGGCTTCCTTCGGCGGTGGTTGAAGAAATCTTGGTCACTTGCGCCACCTGCTGTCCAGATTGAGGAAGGGCTTCCCGGCGTCAATGCCTCTGGATTTTTGTTTCAAGCAAATTCTACCCAGTTTTCTCCGTATGCATGACTTTCTTCTTTCCTTCAACAGCACACTTCCTAAGATACGGAGAGCCACAAAAGCATGGCTTGAGAGGTTGCCTTTGGGGAAACGGGGGCTCAGAGCTTCCGCCCGCCCGTTGTTCTAATTTCTGGCAATGTTTTTAGGTAATTGTTTCAATTCAGCACGCTGTTAGCCTCTGAGCAGGCCCTGCAGAAACAAAGATGAATGAGATGGGATTTCTCTCCCCAAGGATGCCAGAGTCTAGTGGGAGTGTCAGACAAGCAAACAAATGCCAATGTCATGGTAGAGAAAATACAGACGGGGGAAAACATGAAGTGCCCCGTGGAATCCGTGGATTACCTCGAGGGAGGGGCGGGGTCTCCCAGGTGCGGATAGGTTACTATTTCAGGCAGGTGAAACTGTCAAACAGAAAAAGTAGGGAAGCCAAAGATTCCACAGCCTGTCAGGGGAGCTGCAAGAAGTTGATAACTACTGTTACCCGTTTGTTGCAGATCCTTCCAGGCTCTCTGAGATGCATTTTCATGTGTATATGTGTGGATGGAAATTGATGTGTGTCTATAATTTCATTTCTATAAACATATTTTCGACATCTCTCCACGTCGGTGAATCAAGATGTACCCCGTTCGTTTATCTCGCGCACACCATTGCATCATGTTGACCAATCATATCCCTCTTCAGTGAACACAGCAGGTGGTTTGCTGGTTTTCACCTTGTATGTCTATCCTTATGAATATGTGCAGGGATTTCCCAGGAGGGAAGTTCCTGAGTCAAAGGGTAACCACACCTAAACTTTTATTTGATATTACTTAAGGACCTTTTAAGAAGGTTCTAGCTATTGCTACTCCTTTTAGAGTAGCTGGAGTAAGTCATGTAAGCTGGTGAGTGCTTCAAATTTGTCCCTGTCTGGCTTGATCCACACACATGTTTTGCTCCCGAAAATAATGCTCCTGACCGTAATCTTCCATGCATGGAGCGATCTGCTTTTTACATAGCCATAGCCATGACCTTGTAATGCTGTTGGTTCTCTCCCCGCTTTATAGAAGATGATGGACTGAAGCTCGGCGGAGCTGGGTCTTATCCACAGTGCTGCAGGTAGGCAGAAGCAGAACTAGAACTCAGGCCTCCAGCATCCTAAAACTCTTTCTACTACTCTGTTGCTAGGCAACATTCCTCCCATTGGAGTCCTGTGCCAACGCTACTTGTTGCCATGGCACTGCTGGGACAAGGAGCGGTATGTTGCAATTAAGCAGCGAGCTAGAATCCTAGCTCCCAGCAGAGCAGGGTCACTATGCCCCCACGGATGGGTGGACATACGAGGGCAGTGGAATGGAGCCGGAAGGTTGGCCTGTGAGTTTCATGAGAGGCAGACGTTTGTCTTCTCCTCCGTCCACTTGAAATCACGTATGCGGGGGATGCATCGGGAGGAGTGCTGTGTTGTCACAGATCAGCCTCCAAGTTCAGTGTGTGCCTTCTCTACTCAGTCTAGAAGGAATGGGGGTGTCATGTGGACCTGGGTTCAAACCTTGTCTCTGCCACTTTCTTGTAAGCTACCTGCATTGTCTGATTCTGTGTCCTCATCTGAATGGAGACAGTCATGCTAACCTCATAAGGCTCTCTGTGTGAATTGAACGAGATAAGGGACGCCAATCACTTAGCCAAATGTCCAACATTCACACCATTTATGAAGCATTTAGTATTTGCAGCTAATGTTAGTGTGGTATTTTTATGATCCACCCACCCACTCCTCTTTGGATGCTTTGCAGTAATCAAAGGGGCTCTAAAACATCTCTAGTGTCCTATCACTCAGTCCTGAGGGGAAGGATTACGAAAGCTCATGGTGTTCTTGTCTTTAAGAACACTAATAAATAGGTTTTCAAAAGATTTGATGTGGTGAAGTTCTGTGCCTCAGAAATGAGTTATCTGCCCCAGGAATGAGTCATCTGTAGTAGGAGGAAACGTGAAACTGTTTTTCAAAGACGACACAATGGAAATTGCACAATTCAAATTACTGCAATTGCCTTTTCAGCTGAATCCAAGGAAATTTTTCCTCTAATTCATTCACTTGACTTTTTGAACGCCTATTATGTCAGGCTCTGTGCAAAGGTTGGAAAGATGAATAGAACATGGCCCTTGCCCCAGGGAGCTCGGGGATTAGCAGGGGAGACAGGCATTTAAAATAATTAAGCAATGTGATAGCTGCCGTAATGGGGTCTGTGGATGGTGTTGTGGGGATACAGAGCAGGAAATCCTTACTGGGCTGGGCTGGGCCGGGCTGGGGGAGTTTCAGGAAACCCTGCGCAGGGCTGGAAACAGTTGAGCAGGCAGACAAGGGGCAAAGGCACTTATCTGGGGAAATGAAGGGGAAGGAGAGGGTGTGGTGTATTCGGATGGGGGCACAGGGTGCATGCGGGTGGGCTGAGGACAGAGATGAAAGAGGCGAGTGTCTGCACCCCACGCCTCTGTACCCCAGATCTTACCCCACCTAGAAGCCTTCCCTGCCCACTCCCCTTCTTGCGGGGCTCTTGGCTTCAGACCTGAGCCCCCTCTTCTCACCCCTGTTAGTGCAAACCCCAGTGAGTACAGAACCTAATTCTGGTTTTGCCCCAGTGACAATATGAATGTCACCCTGAGGCAGCCAGGAGGCGCTGGCTCCATCATGAATAGCACTGATTGCCTTCCCGAGGCTGTGTCCTGGGGACAGAGCTTGGCTCGTAGACCTTTGATCAAGTTGCCTTTCCTCATTTCTCCGGGGACATCGAGTCAGCCAGCTACTCCTCCAGAGAGTTCTCCCTGCTGGCCCAGGCTCTTCTGTGGAGTGGCACTGCCTTCTCTGTGGGTGTCGTTCCAGGAAGGATTATGGACACATCCACAATGAACTGCCCCAGACAGCCGAGGAGGACAGATGCCTGGGTGTGGCTGCTGGTCTGGTTGGCCATCTAGACACCTCATGGAATGAATCTACCCTGGCGGGGCCAGCTGTGGACTACACGACTCACGGGGATGCTGTGCCCATGGACTGAGGTGTGCATGTCACCTGCGGGAGTGGTGAGATGCAGTCCCTCAACCCCAAGGTCAGGGCCAAGCCCCCATTAAGGCTGAGGAGGTGCGTGTGTGTGCATGTGGGTGGGGTGGAGACGGGAGCATAGGAATATGGCGGCACCACCTACCCCCTCCTGGCGGTGCCTGTGAGGTCAGTGGAAGGCTTTGGGACCCCAAGGGCTGTGCTGAGCAGACTTCATGCTCTAACACCTGCATTTCCAGCCCACTAAGGATTGCTTCCAAATTCTGTTGAGTCCGAATGGACTCAAGGGCATGACGTTTATCACAGTCATTCTGTCCTTACTCTCAGCTGGATGGAGGCTCAGTTCCTGTCTCCTTCCTGGAGCTCCCGGTCTAGAAGAAGATGAAACGGACTTAGGAACCACCCGTTCCTCACTCTGCACAGAAATGCATCTTCCTGCTATAACCTATTATTAATTTTTTCCTGAATATATCACTGGATAGTGTTAGTGAACATGAAGTTCTCATTGTCTTATGCATTGACAAGCCCCCATCAGGCAATAAAAAGAGAACCAGAAGTCTGTTGCACAAACTAGAAGGAGATCAATGACGTTCTGATGTGGATCTTCTGCTGACTGCTGCAGGGTCGTGGGCAAATTGTGAGTCTCCGTTTCCTCAAATACGTCTGACCGTAGTGCCTATCTTAAGATTGTTTCCAAAATTAATGAGATGAAACGCATATAAAATACATAGCACTTTATCTTGTATATGTCAGCTCTCAGGAATATTAGGTATGATGCTATTGTTTTACTTTTATGGACAAAGCATCTGGGCATTTCTAAGAAGAGAATCATAAAACACAGTCTTGAGCAGAAGCCATCATCACTGAGCACAATCCGCGCTGTGCACTGACGAGCCGGATGCACCCCTGTCCCCATCTCTGATATTTAAAAGTGCAGATTCACATGAATAACCAGTTGTTCAAATAAAGCCAGGAGCGGAGTCATTGCTGTTGACCTCTCTCAACCGTCTGAGAGACAACGGGTCAGACCAAACCTTGCTCCTCCATCCAAGTCCCGAGCTGATGTAAGTGACCCTGTGGTGACTGGCCGGCTGGGGTGGGTCCACAGAAGACATCTGTCTTTACTCAACTCTTTTCTGCAGGACACAGCCCAACAGCTGTGGAAGTTCTGACCATAAGTTTACCCCTGTCCTCATAGGAGGGAAGGGGGATGGGAGGGTACACACTATTTCCTGTCTGAGATCTAAGCAAAGGGCTTTTATTTTAAGGTCCTGAAGGTCAAGAAAGCTTTCTTTGAACTACTCTTGGGTTGGAGGCATTGGAGGTGGTTCCTCTTCCCGACCAGTTATGCTAGATTGTCTCTTGGCAGCTGACCACCCTTCTCCAGTTCAGCTCTTCTACCCTGTACTGTGAGGGCTGGAAGTCTAGGTGCTAGAATATTCCAGAATCCCTTGCCAGGGTTCTGTGTCAGATTCCACTCAGAGGTACTTGTGCAAGATTTGGAATGTGGAAAGTAGGTGGAAGCCATTGTGTAGTAAGGCAGGCGTGGCTTTGCAGATGTGAGGCGTTTCAGAGATCCGGGCTTGCCTCTGGGGATCGCCGACCTTGGGATCCTTGCAGGTTTCCTCTGCCCGCTGCGATTTCCTGCTTCTGACACCCAGAAGCAAGTCTCAGAAACAGCCATGGCTTTCCCTGACTTTTGTTCCTTCATCCTCTTTCAACTGTTCAGCAAGCATCAAATTCTCTGGACTGAATCCCTTTTGCTGAAAATATCTAGGAAGGTATTTCTAGTTCCCTGGCCAATAGAAACTGGCTAGCTTGAAAAGTCTTATTGGCTGGACTGAGAACTTAGATCTTTGTCTTTTTCCTGCATGACTGAGTGTTCGCTAAAGTAGCTCAGGCAAATGAATGATCCTTGAGTCTTTTTTTTTTCCTGCCCCAATGACCTACAACTGGGCTTTATTTCCAGCAAGTAAAAACAGAAACAACAGGTCCCTGCCCAAGGATCTATTCTCATGCTTTCCTATCAGTTTGAAACATCTTTTAAATATGTAAATACCTACTGGGAAATTAATGCTCCATGAATTACTTTGAGTTGATAATCACCTCAACTAACCCATTACTAATATCATTTTGGGAGAAAGCTTAATCTGATTTTATGCATAAAGACCATTATAAATGCATTAGCAGTTACAGAAATGAAAGAAAAAGCATACTCGTATTTTAAGCATCCTGACAAATCAAGTTGTTCTGATTTTCTTGTTCCTGCTTGTCTTACCCACATGCACATGTAATTTTATGTATTACTCACTATTGTGCTAACTATTGTGAAAACACAATTTATGATCTGTTGTTTTGCACTTCACAGTGCATTAATAAAATCTCCATCTTGTTATACAGACTTCCTAATTGTCGTGTTTAATTACTTCATAATCTTTAGTCGAGTGAATTGATCATAATTTACTAACCTTTCCCCCATGGCTGAATATTTAGGCAAGTTCTAATTAGTTTGTTAGCATGCTGACTGCTTCAATGAACCTCTTTTTGCTTCTGTTGATTAATCTTCTCAGGATAAATTCCCGCGAGTAGAATTTCTAGGCCAGGAAGCCTGATTTACACGTCTGGAATGGATTTCCACTCTCATGTCACCTCATCGCCCGAGTTTTTATGCCTGATGAGTTACCTGAATGGGCCAGAGGGAAAGAGGAGAAGCAGTCGGAGAGCCTGGCGTTCTAAAGGCAAACTGAGACTTGGGGAGAGGCTCCAGGACGGGGAGAGACACAGACGTCATAATCGCTGTGAATTAGTCACAAGCAGTGACAAATAGCCCCAAACGTTTTACATTACGAGGGTTTCTCTCTCACTTAGCGACAGGCAGGGGGAGTTATTCCGGCTGGTCATCCTAAGGCGGCGCCCGGCCAGCGTCGTCAGCATCTTCTCCGGGCAGCCAGCAGGTGGAGCAAGAGAGTAAGTAGCAGGTAGGGGAGGGTTTAGGGGTCAGGCTTGTAAAGTGGTCTCCTTTCTGCTCAAATTCCCTGGTGCAGGTCCCCAGGCCTCACTTAACTGCAAGGCAGGCTGGGAAGTGTAGTTTCGGTGTATGCCCAGGAGGAAAAGGGGACCGTGGACACCTGCATACACAGCAGTGTCAGCCGGAGCCTTTTTCAAAGGTTAGCCAATCAAGCCTGAGGACAGGCAGGGCCGTGCAGGGA
This sequence comes from Suricata suricatta, assembly GCF_006229205.1. NCBI lineage: Eukaryota > Metazoa > Chordata > Mammalia > Carnivora > Herpestidae > Suricata > Suricata suricatta. Next base: position 44,170,052 of record NC_043710.1, read on the forward strand.
GAGAGGTGGAGCTCTGCTCCCTGCACACACTGCGCATGCAGAGTAATGCAAACAGAATGTCCCCGTCCAGAGGCTGCCAGGTCCTTTTATGAATACATGGCTTTTATCCTCATTCTTCTTAAATTGCATGTCATTAAGTCTTTTAATTCCAGTGTCGTTAACGTACAGTGGTATGTTAGTCTCAGGTATGCAATACAGTGATTCAGCATTTCCGTCCAACACCCGTGTTCTTCACCACCAGTGCCCTCCTTAACCCCGTCACCAGCTTCACCTGCCCCCACCCACCTCCCTCTGTAACCATCAGTTTGTTCTCTATAGTTGAGTCTGTTTCTTCATTTGCCTCTCTCTTTTTTTCTAAGCTCGTTTGTTTCTTAAATTCTTTACATGAGTGAAATCATATGGTATTTATCTTTCTCTGACTGATTTCGCTTAACGTAATACTCTCTAGCTCCATCCATGTTGCCGCAAATGAAAGATACCGCTTTTCAGTGGCTGAGTAATATTCCAGTGTGTGTGTGTGTGTGTGTGTGTGTGTGTGTGTGTGTGTGTGTATCACATCCCCTTTATTCATTCATCTATTGATGGACATGGGTTGCTTCCATATCTTGGCTGTTGTAAATAATGCTGTAATAAACACAGGTGTGTATAATATATCCTTTCAAATTAGTGTTTTCATATTTTGGAGGTAAATACTCAGTAATGCAATTACTGGATCATAGGATAGTTTCGTTTTTAACTTTTTAAACATTTATTTACTTTTTGTTTTTTATTTTAGAGTGACAGAGCAGGGAAAAGGGGCAGAGAGAGAAAGAGAGAATCCCAAGCAAGCTTGATGCTCAGCTCAGAGCCGGATGCAGGGCTCAATCCCACGACCCTGGAATCATGACCTGAGCCAAAATCAAGAGTCAGATGCTCAACTGATTGAGCCACCCAGGCACTCCTATTTTTAACTTTTTGGGGGGCCTCCAGAGTGGCTGCACCAATCTGCATTCCCACCAGCGGTGCACAACGCTTCCTTTTTCTTCACCTCGCCTCCAACATCCTTGTTTCTTGAGTTTTTTAGCCATTCTGACAGACGTCAGGTGGTATCTCGGTGCAGTTTTTATCTGCATTTCCCTGACGATGAGTGAAGCTGAACATCTTTTCACGTGTCTGTGGTATATCTGGATGTCTTCTTTGGAAAAATGTCTGTTCATGGCTTTTGTCCATTTTTTAATTGGGTTATTTGTTTTTTGGCTGTTGAGCTGTATAAGTTTTTTAATATATTTTGGATACTAGCCATTTATTAGATAAATTATTTGCAAATGTCTCCTATTCAGTAGATTATCTTTTAGTTTTGTTGGTCATTTCCTTCGCTGTACAGAGGCTTTTTATTTTGATGTAGTCCCAATAGTTTATTTTTGCTTTTGTTTCCCTTGCCTCAGGAGGCATGTCTAGAAAAATGTTGCTACAGCCGATGTCAGAGAAATTATTGCCCATGCTCTCTTGTAGGATTTTTATGGTTTCAGGTCTCACATTGAGGTCTTGAATCCATTTTGAATTGATTTCTGTGTCTGGTATAAGAAATGGTCCAGTTTCATTCTTTTGTGTAGCTGTCCAGTTTTCCCAGCACCGTTTATTGAAGACACTGCCTTTTCCCCTTTGCATGTTCTTGCCTCTCTTGTCGACAGATGCTGGCAGTCTGAAGCAGTGACTTCAGGATCACACAGTCCCTGGGATTTTCCCCAGAGGCAACACAGGAAGAGGAACAAAGGAGTCACTTTTTGCTCTTTCCTGGACTTGAGGGGAAGCAGACACTAATAATACTGCTCGCTAATGTCCCACTTGGTTTTCCTTTCGTCTGTGCAGTCTGTTCCTTCAGTTCTGAAGCTTCGTCAGCTCCTTCTGGCTCCAAGTCTTCAGTCCCATTTTTCCAGTGTCCTGATCTCAGATCTTCCTTATTTATTGGATGTTTATTATGTGCTGGTCCTGTGTTAAGAACTTTATAAATGTAATGGGAAGAAAAAGATACTGGTGTAGTTTGAGTTTGTCAACCTAAAAGGGGGCAGGAATCCGTGAAGGTGTAAACACTCTGTTAGGGACACACCTTAGTGGTTCTGTTTGGCTATAAATGCAGGAGCTTCTCATAGCAGAATCAAACAGCAAGAGCTTTAACCACAAACAAAAAGAGGGAGGGGAAGGCAGAAAGAGAGAAAGAGGGAGAGGATTGCTCTGTGAAAAGAAAAGGGTTTTAGGAGAATTTGGAGTTGTCCAGTCCTGGGTGTGCTTTAATTTGTTTTTTTTTTTTTAGTGTGTATTTATTTTTGAGAGAGAGATGGGGGGAGAGAGAGAGAAGTGAGAGAGAGAGAGAGAGAGAGAGAGAGAGAGAGAGAGAGAGAGAGAGAGATACAGAATCTGCAGCAGGCTCCAGGCTCTGAGCTGTCAGCACAGAGCCCAATCCCAGCCTCAAACCCACAAGCTGCGAGATCATGACCTGAACTGGAGTTGGATGCCCACTGACTGAGCTACCCAGGTGCCCCTAGTTCTGGCTGTGGTTTAAAATTACATGGAGAGAGTGTGTCTTTTAATACTTTAAAAAATGTAAAAACTTGAAATCTAGCATACTTATAGAAAATGATACAAATTATGTGTACAGTCTGATGGATTTTCACAAAGTAAGCATACCTGTGTAATCCTCACTCAGGTGAAGGAGGTAAATATCACCACTGCCCACAAGGCACCTTCATGTCCCCTCCTGGAGAACCCTTCTCCTCCAAGGAGGCCACTATCCCCGTTTCCAGCACCATAGTTTAGTTTTGCCTCCTTTTTAATTTTATAAAAAATGGAAAAATAAAGTCTGTACACTTTCTTGTTGGACTTCTGCTTTTTAACCTTATTTTTGTGAAATTCAGCCACATTGATACAAGTAACATTTTATTCATATACAGCATGAATATAGCAGGAGTGTATAGTATGGATTTTCCTCAATATCTTTGTTCATCACTGATGGACATTGGAAAGTTTTCATATTGTCATTTTGAACATTCTTTTAAAAATGTTTAATGGCTAAAATTAACAACACAAAAAACAGCAGGTGTTGGAGAGGATGTGGAGAAAGGGGAGCCCTCTTGCACTGCTGGTGGGAATGCAGACTGGTGCGTTCACTCTGGAGAACTGTATGGAGGTTCCTCAAAAAAACAAAAATAGAGGTGCATGGGTGGCTCAGTTGGTTGAGCATCCAACCTCAGCTCAGGTCATGATCTTATGGACCATGGGTTTGAGCCTGCATCAGACTCTGTGCTGACAGCTCAAAGCCTGGAGGCTGCTTCAGATTCGGTGTCTTCCTCTCGCTCTGCTTCTCCTCTGCTCATGCTCTGTCTCTCAAAAATAAACATTAAAAAAATTAAAAAAATTAAACCACCTTATGATCCAACAATTGCACTATTAGGTATTTACCCAAAGGATACAAAATGCAGATTTGAAGGGGTGTGTGCACCCCGATGTTTATAGCAGTATTTTCAACAATAGACAAAATAGGAGAGGTCTCAAATGTCCACTGACTGATGGATGGATAAAGAAGATGTGGTATATATATATATATATGGTGTAATAATACTCAGGCATTAAAAGGAATGAAATCTTAACATCTGCAAAGACATGGATGGAGCTAGAATGTATTCTGCTAAGCAAAATAAGTCAGTCGGGAAAAGACAAATACCATATGATTTCACTCATATGTGGAACTTAAGAAACAAAAGAGATGGACATATGGGAAGGCAAGAAAAAAGAGAAGAGAGGAAAACAAACCACAAGAGACTCTTAATGACAGAGAACGAACCGGGGGGTTGAAGGGGGCGGGTGGGAGATGGGCTGGATGGGTGATGGGCACTCAGGAGGGCACTTGTGATAAACACTGGGCGTTGTATGAAAATGATGAATCACTGAATTCTACTCCTGAAACCAATATTGCACTATATGTTAAATAACAAAAATTTAAATTAAAAAATTGTTCAAACTGCGGGAAAAACATATATCACAAAAATTACCATGGTAACCATTTTTAACTGTATAATCTAATGGCATTAATTACATTCACTATCTACTGTCTAGTTCCAGAACAATCTTTATAACAATTTTATTGAGATTAATTCAGACACCATACAATTAACCTATTTAAATTGTAAAATTCAGTGGTTTTTGGTATATTCATCCCTACAATCATTTTAAGAACATTTTCATCACCCTAAAAAGCAGTCACTCTCCATTTCTGCCTATCACCCCCAACCCCCACACACATACCAGTCTTAGGTAACCACTAACCTAATTTTCTTATCTGTAGATATATAAGTTTTCCTATTCTGGACATGTCATATAAATAGAATCATATATTATTAGGTCTTTTGTGACTGGCTTCTTTTACTTGGCATAACGTTCTTAGGGTTCCTCCATGTTATAGCACGTATCTTTTCATTGCTAACTCATCTTCAATTGTACGGATATAAACATTTTATTTACTCATTCATCACTTGACAGACATTTTACAGACATACATGATAAGATCTTGAAAGTCAACTTGTTTCATAACAATAGATTTAAAAAAGAATAATCCCAGGGCACGTGGGCGGCTCAGTTGATTAAGCATCTGATGCACCGTTCGTGAGTTCAAGCCCCACATTGGGCTCTCTGCTGTCAGTACAGACCCTGCTCGTTTTCTGTCTCTTAAAATAAATAAATAAACATTAAAAAAGAAGAAGAGTCCCTCCCCCCACACATTCATGCCTGTCCTCAGGGACCTGAAGAGAGCGCACACTTGGAAGAAGTAGGATCTGGGGCACTTTGAAGACGAGACTTAAAGCCATGCAAAGAGCTGTGGTTTCTGCAGTGAAAACTGGCCAATCCTGGATCTGTGGCCAGCCTCGGGGAGTCGGGTGGAAGCCCAGCCAGCATCTCCAGGTACTCCCCTCATCCTTTGCTATTGATCTAAGCTCGTTCCATCAACCATGCTCTGCAGCCGCGGCCAGTCCTCTCCGTGCAGCCAAGCAAGGAGCTTCATGAATGTCAACCAAGAAAGGATGTCTGCCTGTGAAATATAACTGTGCTGACCACCATCCCGATGGTCCCACATGGACCCACCTGTGGTACCTACAGGCCTTTTAAAATAGAGGATGGTCTTCTTCCTTCCATACTTCCTTCCTCTTCCTTCCTTCCTATTTTTTTCTTTCTTTTTTAGAGAGAGAGAGCGCACACACACATGAGCAGGGGAAAAAGGCAGAAGAGAGAGAGAATCTTAAGCAGGCTCTATGCTCAGCACAGAGCTCTACTCGGGGCTTGATCCCATGACCTGGGATCATGACCTGAGTCTAAATCAAGAGTTGGATGCTCAACCCACTGAGACACCAGGCGCCCCTCAAGGATGGTTTTCTTGGCAGGCTGAAGGGCAGTTGCAGCTTTAACAAACAATAACACCAACAAAACAGCACACATACCTAGGTGAGATGGGAGGGTAAGGAACCATGTTCCCATTGTATAGAAAAGGACACTGACGTTCAGAACAGCTAAGTGATTGATTACTTCAGAATCCTAAGGACAGAAAGTGATGGAGCCAGCGTTTGGATCAGTTCTTTGAGTACAAGCCCTATGTCTCTGGGCAATCCTCCACCCCAGCTGACAGGTTATCCGTACAGGTAGAGGAAGACCCAAGACCATACATTTTTTGCACAGCCAGGTTCAGATCTACCTGAGGTGTGTCTCCACACTGCTGTCTGCTCTTTGAGGCTGGCCTCTGTGGATTGCATTGAAGGGCTCTTTTGCTTTCTGGCTTCTAGTTGGGATTGGCCAATGAAAGGCACAGGCCAGAGGCCAGAGGGCAGGAAGGGAGTGAGGTTATGTCACTAATTCCCCAGAGTCTCCTGCCAGGCTGTGGATTGAGTGTGTTTTTAGACTGACAGCAACAGCTCCATCCAATGTCCCTTCCCGGCAGTTATTCCCTCTGGGTTCTGGAACTTTCTCCCTTCCCTTGTGTTGAATGAGTCCCTTCTCTCCTTACTCCAGGGTGCTTCACCATGCTTGTGGTTTCCTTTTACCCTCCTAAATAATCCCTTCCCTAAATTCTCTTTATGTAACCTGTCGGGTGGAGGGTAACATCAGCTCTTTCCTGGCATTTGAATGATCCAACCCACAGCCTTCATGTTCACTGGATTTGGCCAGGCCCTGGGGTTGGGCCAGATTGAAAACCAGAGAAAGAAAAGTAAGGGAGGGACTATATTTCTGCTCAGGACGTAGAAGTTGTTCTACTGGGAGCGACGCTGTCGGAAGGCCTGACGCGCAGCACTCAGTGCATCTCCAACCTCACCCGCCCGGCCCGTCCCCAGCGCCCTCCTGCTCCCACACAGCTGTAGCCCCTGCCCGCCTCACACTGGCCCTGACCTAGAACTGGGGCGTCCCTGATGTCCCCACCCAGCTGATGTGGAAGGGGGCCAGAGGACACAGGAGGACCCAAGGTCTGGGGCTGGAATCCCAAAAAGGCTTTTTCCAGAAACTTTATGCATATGCTTTGGTCACAACAGTGGGATATGTTAGATACATTCAGTCAAGAATCACATTCAATGGTGGGACTCCTGGGTCACTCAGTCAGTTGATCATCCGACTCTTGATTTTGGCTCAGGTCATAATCTTATGGTTCATGGGATCGAGCCCCGTGTTGGGCTAAGTGCAGAATGTGAGACCTGCTTGGAATTCTCTCTGTCCCTCTCTCTACCCCTCAGTCCCTCGTTCTCTCTTTCTTTCTCTCAAAAATAAATGGATAAACTTAAAAAAAAAAAAAAGGATCGCATTCAGTGGTAAATGATTTTGTGGATGGCTAGGACCTAGTGTTGTTTCTATGGTGACATGTTTCAAATATATGCCACCCGAGTACCAAAGGCAATAAAATGTCTCATTTAGCAGGTGAAGACAGGACACACGTAACGACGCCCCTGTCATTCACACCGACACAAAGCAGGATCCTCCGGTTTCCTAAATTACGTAACGCTGCCCCTGCCCGTCTCTCTTTCCCTCCCAAGGAGACCTCCCGCTGCTCTCTGACGGCCATTTAGGGGCTCCTTGGGGCTTCCAGTGGCATGGGTGCCTCGGTCAGATGGAGCGTGTACACTGGTGGCCTCGTCAGGCTTCGCAGGTTCTCCTGTGACGGCCGGAGCACACTGGAGGAGGTGGGATTGTGTGGTTCTGCCCTCTGTGGCTCCGCCGAGTTCCTCTGGTAACACCAGTCCCCAGTGGGCAAACACTTATGCCCTGTGGAGCCAGATGTGGTCCAGAAACGGCCACTTGGATGCTGTGGCCTGTCCACCCACTTGGCCAGAGAGGATCATACATGACTAGAAAGCACGTTTACAAAGTTCCAGTGCTTCTCTGAGTTAACGCGTTTAGAATGTGCTATGATCAATTTTGTGTTCGAATGTGTGTCTGAAATGGCTCTCTGAAATAATAACGGTCGTCAGTAAATATATATGGATATATCTGCTTAATAAATTGTCAGATTATAAGCAAGTTGGAGGCCATGTGACATAGAGGAAAAGCTATTAGTTTTAGCATTAGACTACCAGGGATACAATCTAAGAACTTTGACTTGTCGCTGTGTGTCCTTGGCAAGGTTACTTAACCCCTCTGAGCATGTTTCCTCAAATGTGAAGTAGAAATAATACCACTTTCCGTATCTCCTGAGGCTACAGCAAGTATGTAATGGATCAAGCATGTAAAACATCGACTCATTGCCTGGCCTATTTAAAGCTGCTTGTAAATGCTAGATAAAATAGGCTTTCATCTAAAACAAAAAAGGAATCCATAGATATTGGCTGCGTTGCCTGTGAAGAACAGTAGAGGGCAGACGTTACAAAATTATTCACGAAATACCCTCATTTGACTCCTCTTCCCAGAGTAAAGCCAGAATTCCAGAAATGACTTTGTTAAATGCTTTGGCTGAAAGACGCCTCTATCACTACTTTTAATTTCTTTACAGAAACTGGGGCTTTCTTGTTTTGCAAGGATTCCAAAGAAGGATATTGGGCAATACTTACCGACAACTTTCATCACCATGACGTGTATGCCTTGTCCCCAGATTTTATGGTGGAGTATTTTTGACAGGTTTCTCTGATCACTTTTCTGTCTGTCATAGATTTAATGATAAATCGAGGAAATAAAAGATGCCAAACTCTCCTGACCTCATTTCAAACTGCATCATGTCAAAATAGCATGGAGTTACGGGGTGCCTGGGTGGCTCGGCTGGTTGGGTGTCTGACTTTGGCTCTGTCAGGTCACAAGCTCATGGCTTGTGAGAGTTGTGAGTTCAAGCCCTGCATCGGGCTCTGTGCTGACAGCTCCGAGCCTGGAGCCTGCTTCAGATTCTCTGTCTCCCTCTCTCTCTCTCTCAGCCCCTCCCCTGCTCGTGCTCTGTCTGTCTCTCCTTCAAAAATGAATAAACATTAAAAAAAATTTTTTTTTAAATAGCATGGAGTTTGTGACAAGAAGGATTACAGGATACGGGAAGCCAGCGTGCAGCAGACCGGAAATCAGGTTATACTTAGTTAACAACTGGGGTGTGGTGGATGCGAACTCCATTCCATGGCGAATGAACACATAGGCATTTCATAAATATTTGTGGAAATCTGAAGAGGCTCTGGAGTGTGAACGAATGTTCCCGTTTACACCACCACCCTCGGTTCTGGGTGAAGTAGCCTTTCTCAGTCTCCACAGCATGAAGTAAGACCGCTATTTGACATTTTTGATAATTTACAGATTAAAAAAAATGGCACGTCGAGTTGCTAAAAGCTGGTATTTCTTTGGCTACCGAAGATGCACATTTCCTCCTCATGGACTTGAATGTTTCGGAATGCTAACCATGTGCTATGTGTTATGCTAGGAAAATGACAGGCTGATAGAATTGGGTCACTTATGTTTTCCAAGGATGATATCCATGATTTACAATGAACGCCTTGCAGAATTTAAGGAAAAAAAAATCGGTACTCAAATAGGAGACGAAGCTGCAGATATGATCAGGTCATTCATAAAAGAAGAAGTAAAAATGTTTCTATTTTTGTTCTGTGATAAACACTTGTTATAAGGACAGAAAGAGGCCAAATTGTAAGTATTTGTATGTACAGTTCCATCCCCCCCAAGTCATGTAATCCAATCCCCCACAGCTCAGATCTCTCTCCTTCCCGCCCCCCACCCCCACCCCGCCAGCAGCAGGTGCAGAGGAAGGCATTTTTGCCTTGCTGGGCTGGGGGGAAGCAGAAGGCCCATGAAGGTGCAGGTGTGACGGGGAGTTTACTAAGAAGGTGGCTGGGGTTGCCTGAGGAAACAAATATCAGAGAAATTGGTTGTGAGAGAAGAAAACAAGAGAGTTGTTGAGCTTTGGAAAGACAGAGAGAGGATTAGAGAGGATTTTAAGAGAGTTGTGAGGTCTCAACTGGGGCTACACAGGCTGCCTGTGAGCCGCGGGCCATCTGTCTGGACTACACTAATGGCAAAACCCGAGGGCAAGCATTTAGAAACTTCTATGGAAACTGGACGCTGCTGTTATAGCCAAGGTCTTGCTGGGCGGAGAACGTGGCAAGCACGTGGGTCACGTGCCAAAGGACCGCATGACTGCTTCCGGTATTCCGAGGTTGTTTTACAACTGTAACTCCAAAGTTTTTAAACACTGGAGAAAACATAAGATTATAAAAATGAACTCTTCGTGTTTCTGCAATATTGGAAGCCATCTGGGCCAACTATTAAAAGATGTGAATGGGGTAACCAGACTTGCTTATTCGTCTGATATTTTGATAATTTTAATCATGATACTCCCATGCAAGGAGGTAATGCAGCAGATTTTTTTCAATGGCAGATAAGATCTAAAGGCATGAAAAAAAAGTTAGAAGCTTGGAAGAACTGAGTTTCTACAGATCGCTAGGGTGTGCTCCATAATGTAATAACACAGACCCAGGAAGTGCACGTCTGTGAGAAGTTATCGCCGAATGCATGTCAGATTCCAAAGTATATTTTGTTTTGTTTTGTTTTTTGTTTTTGAGAGAGAGAGAGAGAGAGAGAGAGGCTACACAAGTGGGAGAGGGGCAGGGAGAGAGGGAGAGAGAATCCCAAGCAGGCTCTGCATTGTCAGCACAGAGCCCGACGTAGGACTTGAATTCACAAACCATCAGATCGTGATTTCAGTCAAAATCAAGAGTCTGATACTTAACCAACTGAGCCACTCAGGTGCCCCACAAAACTGTGTTTTCAAATGTTACTTTGTATCTAGTGAAGACCTGTGCAAAGATAATTCCTAGATTTATCATCTATTTCTTTTATTAAAAGGTCATTTCAATTTAACCTCAATTCTAACAGTTATTTTATTGGAACTGGCAACTGTTGCAGGATTGAAGATGAATTTTAAAGATACATCTTTGCTTGCCTAATTTTGTGTAAAGTTAAAAACAGATATCATGTGCCCCCTGAAATTGCTTTTAAGACTCTGCACTGTCAACAGATCTCTGGAAGAATGATTTCTCGATTACGAGTGCTAGTAAAAGAACATATAGAAAGACTTTAGGTATACGTTGTCCCCTGTGAGAAATGTGTTGTCAATCTAAGCTATATTAAATAAATTAATAAAGAAAAAGCAAGCTCATTTTTTACATTAAATATGCAAGAGTTTACACTGCTATATTGTTTTAAAAAATGTTTAATGTTTATTCATTTTTGACAGACAGAGCGTGAGCAGGTGAGAGACAGAGAGAGAGGGAGACACGGAATCTGAAACAGGCTCCTGGCTCTGAGCTGTCAGCACAGAACCCAATGTGGGGCTTGAACCCATGAGCTGAAGCCAGACGCCTTAACTGACTGAGCCACCCAGGCACCCCTACATTGTTCATTTAAAGTGTGAGTACAGGGGCACCTGGGTGGCCCAGTTGGTTAAGCATCCAACTCTTGGTTTTAACTCAGGTCATGATCTCACGGTTCTTTATGAGTTTGGGCCCTGATTCAGGGCTCCTTGGGGTTCTCTCTCTCTCAAAATACATAAATAAACTTAAAAATATAATAGTGTGAGTATAGAAGTTTAATATGAGTAAAAATATGGATAATATTGCTATTTTACTTATAATTGCTTGTTACAGTCATGGAGAGACTAAACGTGCAAGTGTACTAATGGTTTTCTTTGTTAATCACATATACGCACAATGTCAATGTGTATAATTCTTCTAGGTTCTCCTCATTTCCTGTGTTTAGTTCTGAGGATATTTATTGAAATTTAGTGTTTGTCGAAGCTAATAATGAAAACTGGGATTGTATTATACAGATTTTTAAATTGTATTTTTCTGATTACTCATTTTTGTTGCATTTTATCAAGATATCAGTCCATGATGTCCTAAAGATCTCAAAATCCTAGGCTTCAGTACAAATGGTGTGAGAAGCATGCATAAAGCCATTGCTCGGGGTCCTTACAAGAAAGCTTGGTAGAGGGTTTCGGTGCGAGCCTGCGTTAGCAGTCAAGGCTTCTGGAAGGGAGTTCTATTTTATTTCCTGCTAATTCCCCTGCCGAAGGAGGCAGAAAGCAGAAGCAGGTCCAAGCTGAGTGGGATCACACACTGCTGTTCTAACCTTAGAGTGCACTCTTGCCTTAGGATACATCCAAGGAGGGCAAGACTAATACATTGATTTCAAAGCCTAAAATAATAGGTTTTACAAAATTTGTGTGAAATATGAGAAGCAAGCAATGTAGTTCTGAACCCAAGAAAAGTCTGGTCCTAAAAGAGAGAAAGATCTGAAGTTTGGTCTTAGCTCTGGTCTCACCCGATCTGTAACCAGTGAGGAAGAACAAACATCTCTCTCAATCTTGCTTATTCTACAGGCCATCATTCCAATTCCGTTTTAAAAAGCATTGTTTTTTGTTTGCTTTTTAGAGAGAGAGCGAAAGAGCATGAGCAACAGAGGGAGAGAGGAGAATCTTAAGCAGGCTCCAGGTCCAGCACAACGCTGGGCTTGATCTCCCAAACCTGGGATCATGATCTGAGCTGAAATCAAGAGTCGGATGCTAAACCAACTGAGCCACCTAGGCGCCCTCCAATTCCCTCTTTGACATGACAGCCAGATGTCTCAACGTTTCCCCAGAACAGTCTCCCACACTTACTGCCTAGCTTCCTGGCTCCTTTGGGTCTCCACTGACCTAGTGGGCCTCCACCATGCCACCTAAGTTCAACCCCAATGAGATCAAAGTTGTATACCTGAGGTGCACCGGCGGTGAAGTTGGTGCCACGTCTGCCCTGGCCCCGAGGATCCGACCGCTGGGTCTGTCCCCAAAGAAGGTTGGTGATGACATCACCAAGGCAACCGGTAATTGGAAGGCTCTGAGGATTACAGTGAAACTGACCATTCAGAACAGACAGGCCTAGATTGAAGTGGTACCTTCTGCCTCTGCCTTGATTATCAAAGAACCACCAAGAGACAGAAAGAAGCAGAAAAACATTAAGCACAGTGGAAATATCACTTTTGATGAGATTGTCAACATTGCCCAACAGATGCGGAACTCTCTGGGACCATTAAAGAGATTTTTTTTCTGAGACTCTGGATGACTTTATTTTTCAAATGGCTTTACCCTTCTAATAGCTCCAGATGAGAGTGAGAGCTAGCACCCGGTCCATCCCTCTCTCCATTGTCTGAGCGGGTCACCGAGAGAAGCTGGTAGGATGCTGGCAGAGTCTGAGGGCCTTCTGGGGATGGAGCTAAGGGGGCTCCATAGTCCGAGGGTACTGGGGGTCGGCTGAGGTGGGCGAGGAAATGGGGTCGACAGATAGATGACGGAGAGCCTTTTGGTACAGATAACGTCACAGGGCTGGACAAGGGCTAGGAATGGAATGTAGGGACCCTCAGGAGCTCACGACAGTTACTGACCTAAGGAAGGGCCTAGGAGAGGGAAAGGTGACGAGCTTGTGGGGAGGGACAGGGCGACTCAGAGGAGGGCACAGAGGAACTTCTTCTCCTCCCACTGCACTGCTGGGCACCCAAGTCTTCTGCACGGACAGGCAGTGCTTGCTATCTCCATGGCCTTGGCATTACTGATTTCCTCTTTCGCCTTCTGCAACATTCCTTTTGTTCTCCTCCCATTTCTGATTCCTCGTCTGTAATATCCTTCCCTTTCTGCCTCTTTCTCCCTCTACCTTCTCTGAAGGTGTTTTCTCAGCCCTCCTCTTTCCCACCTGCGTGGGGATCTCATTCAGACGCACAGTCCCAGTGCCCATCTCTCCCATTTATGTAAGTCACAGAGCTGCAGACACAAGTTTCCAAAATTCTAATTTTCATTTCACAGCTCAAATTTTGATAATTTTTTGATTAGTCGATTTTCTTGAAATGATAGGCTGACTTCATTCATGTATTTTCAAGAAACTATCTGCCAAATACACAGCTCCAAATGATGAGAGCTTATCAATCCTTCAAGTGGTTTTCCATGAAATCTGCAGCTAGTTTAGCTCTATGTCAAGTCTTTGTACGTGTCCTCCTCCTCAGCGTGCAGCATCCTACACGCTTTTATTGGTAGTATCGTGGCCGAAAACTAACGTGCTTTCTTTTTACGTTTAGCCTCAACGATTCCTAGTCTTTGGGCTTTAAACTATGGTAACTTTCTTTCTGGATCTCAAATCAGAACACATGGTTGGAAAAAGGATTTTTATGCTAATCTGAGGTACAAAAGGCAGGCCAAAAGGCAGACATTTCTATGACTTTGATAGTTGGTGTGCTCAACCACAAAACACTTGAAATTGGAACTCTTAACAATCCCTGACACAAGCCACCAGTGACACCAGTCAGGGCCAAGTGCCTCCAGGAAGGTAATAGCAAATGACGAGACCATGTTGGTGTCCCACTTGGAAAGTGGTTATGCAAATCCTTGAATGTCAGATCTGGCATGGCCTAATTTAAGTTGACATTCCATAATGGGCCTGCTTAGAACTGCCTCATCAACTCTGTCAACAGGTATGGAAACACCAACTTAAAAAAATTAACCAAAATACAGTCTGGTAAAGACCACACCTCCCCAACCCCCTTGCGTACACAGTTGATGAACATTTATCCTAGAAAGGATGGATAGACTGTTTATCTGCCTGATTTTGGAGGTGGATTTGATATGGTCATGTGATCACAGGTAACACATGTTGGGGAGCAAGGTTCATAATTAATCCATGATTGGTGGACAAGTGAAAAAATTGGGGCATTGTTGAAACAGGGAACTGATTACAGTCTTTCTGCCTCACCCATCTGGCTGCATTAAAACACATGCACACCCTGACATATGGTCACTAGCTGGGGAGAAGAGGGAGAGGATTACAAGAAACAAATGATAAATGGACGCCACAACTTCCCTTTGTGGCCAATGTGGGAGGAGCCTAATTTTTAAATTTCCTTTAAAATATTCATGACACAAAGAGTCTTTTGGGTGCATGAGTGGCTCAGTCAGTTAAGCACCTGACTTTGGCTCAGGTCATGATTTTGTGGTTCATGAGTTCGAGCCCCGTGTCAGGCTCTGTGCTGACAGCTCAGGGCCTGGAGCTTGCTTTGGCTTCTATGCCTCCCTCCCTCCCTCTCTCTGCGCCTCCCCTGCTTGTGCTCTGTCCTTCTCTCTCTCTCTCTCTGTGCCCATCCCCTGCTTATGTTCTGTCTCTCTCTTTCTGTCTCTGTCCCTCACTTGCTTGTGCTCACTCTCTCTCTCTCTCAAAAATAAATAAACATTAAAAAAAAAAAAAAGAAAAGGGTCTTTTACCTTTAGTCTCAGTTTTGTCATTGGGACATTTTGAGACTCTAGCCACACATGCAACTTTTTATTCTCTCAAACAGGAATCATAAATATTTCTACCCATTTGCCTTTTTTCTATTTTGTTTTTTTAAAGGTTTTACTTTTAAGTCATCTCTATACCCAGCATCAGGCTTAAACTTACAACCCCAAAATCAAGAGTCAGATGTTCTACTGACTAAGCCAGCCAGGCACCTGTGCCTTGTTTCAATGTATGTATATTAATTGATATTTGATGATGGTTTGAAGGTTTATAGAAAAAATATCATATTTGTATGAGCTACTATGACTGTGTTATCATATTATAATTTCTGTTGTGTTATTTGTATAAGGGCAATAGTCTAATGTCGTCACATTAAGTGGGCTAGTTAATGTGTTAGACATTTTAAGTACTGCATGTGTTAACTCATTGAAGTCTTACAAAATCCTATAAAATAAGAACCATTATGGAAAAATGAAAGCACAGAGTGATGAAGAGACCCATCCAAGGGCACAAACTAATAAGTGGGGTTGCTGAGTCCATTCAACTGTGATTCCAAAGCCGGTGGTCTTCACCATTTGGCTTTACTGCAGGTAAAATGGACACAGGAGAAGACCCCTGTCTATGGCCAGCTCCATCGTGAACAAGTGCGTGACTTGGGACAAGGCATGTGATTCTTTTGTTGTAAGTTTTCTCATTTCTAAAATAGGAATGATATTAATTGCTTAACTCATGTAGCTGGTGAGAATAAAAAGACCATGACCTCCTTGAGAAAAGAAATTGTAGGATTTATAACTGTAATTTGAGCTCAAGCACAATGCTTAATAGAGAATATTTTTAATGATCACATACCTACATGAATGAATGAAGGAGCCAGGGATTGTATGAAATGATGGATGTAAAGGCACCTCGAAAAACCGTAGACCGTATTATAAGGGCTTGTTCGTAACTTGCCTATGAGTTCCTGAATGAAAATTTTTTTCATGAAATCTTTTGAACTTTTTATTTTGAGATGACTTAGATTCACATGCAATTGTAAGGAACAAAACAGAGATGGGGTATATTAGCAAAATATAGGTAAATACAATAAGCTTTCCACTTCCTCTTTAGTCTGCTAAATTTTCTTTGATGGTTGAAGCAAAATTCTGGTTTTCCCTCAATGATAACATCTTGCAAAATTACTTACAATGGAGTAATATCACAGCCAAGATACTAACTCTGATACAGCCAAGGTAGAGAATGTTCCATCACAAGAATCCCTCGTTTTGCCCTTTTATAACCGCATCCACTTTTCTTTTGCTTCCACATCCTCCTTGGCAACTACTAATCAATTCTCTATTTCTGTAATTTTGTCACTTTGAGAATTTTAACCAAATGGAATCATACAATATATAGCCTTTTGAGATTGCCACCTTCACTCAGCATAATTCTCTAGAATATCTCTTGTGATTTTAATATGAATCTCCTAATGGCAAATAACATCGAGTGTCTTTTCATGTGTTTTTATTTTCCATCCATCTATCCTTCATCTTCAGTGAAATATCTCTTTGTGTCTTTTGCTCATTTTCTGGATTTTTTTTAACTGTTGAGTTTTGAGAGTTTTTAATATATTCTAGCCTAGCCCTTTGTCAGATATGTGGGTTGTAAATATTTTCTCCCAGTCTGCAACTTATTTTTTCATCCTCTTCATAGGGGCTTTCATAGCACAGAAGTTCTTAATTTAAATAAAGTTGAATTTAGATAATAAATTTGTGTGCTTTGAAGCCACTCAACTTGAATTAATTTGTCATAGCAGCAATAGAAAAAGAACACAAACTCTTCCCATCTTTTTACTTGCAACCTGTTTATATCATTGTCTTTGAAGTGAGTTACTTTTAGGCAGCATATAGTTGAGTCATGTTTTTAAATCTACTCAGCTAATCTTTATCTTTTAATTATTGTATTCAGACTGTTTATATTTAATGTTATTAATATGTTAGGAATTAAGTCTGCCTTTTTATTTTTTATTTTGTTTGTCTTTCTATTTTCTGTTTTCTTTCCCTGACTTCCTGTGAATTACTTCAAGATTTCTTTAAATTCCATTTTATCTATGCTATTTTTGGATGTACCTGTTTGATAGCTTTTTTAGTGACTGTTCTACATATTATATTATATATATAACCTATAAGAGTCTATTGTGTATTATTTTACCAGTTTGAGTGAAATGTAGAAACCTTACTTCCTTTTATATCCCGTCACCTTCCCCTGTTAATAATATTATTGCTTTAATGATTTCCTCTAGTATTTTTTATAACCGTATCAGACAGTGGTAGGATTTTACTTCAACCATCAAAGATAATTTAGCAAACTAAAGAGGAAATGGAAAGCTTATTGTATTTACCTATGTTTTGCTTACATACCCCAAACCCAGAGAAAGTCATATTCTTTCTTCTTGATGTTCTAAGATTCCTTCTATTACTGTTTCCTTTCTGTTTAGAGAATTTTCTTTAGCCATTTTTTTAGGGTCAGTGTGCTGCTGACATATTTGCTAATGTTCCTTCACCTGAGAATGTCTTGATTTTCCTTTCATTTCTAATGAGTATTTTTGCTGGGTATAAGATTATGAGTTGACAGTTCTTGTCTTTTAGGAATTGAAGAATATTGTGCTATTTTATTTTAGCCTTCATAGTTTCTGATGAGAAAGTCACTGTTCATTGAATTCTTTTTCTCCTGCAGATAAGATTTTATTTTTCTCTCCCTGCTTTCAAATTGTTGTTGTTGTTTTGTTTTTAGCTTTCAGCAGTTTGACTATCATGTCTCTTGGTGTGGTTTGTTTGTTTGTTTTTGCCAGAAGTTTATCCTAATGGGAGTTCACTAAGCCTTGCATCAGTGGGTTTCTGTCTTTTGCCAAGTCTTGGACATTTTCAGCCATTATTTCTTTGAGTAATTTTTATTCTAATGTCTTTCATCTCTCCTCCTTATACAATATAAATGTTAGTTGTTGTTTTTGTTTTGTTTTGGTTTTTGTTTTTCTTGGTATAGTGCCACATATTCCTATAAGTATGCTAGAAAGGACATGCAGTAATTGGTTTTATCATTTCAAAGTCTTTCACAAATTTTCCTGACCATTTATTGAAACAAACCTTTTTTCCTAGTCCCACTCAATGCTAGCCCCTGTGCTAGGTACTCAAGTACAAAGATACATAGGGCACACTCTGCATGTTAAAATCGTATAGCCTCATGGGAGAGTCACACACATAAACAAGCGTCCTTATCATGTAAATGCTAAACATAGGTATGCATTTAAACCAGAGATGGGCAAAATTTTTCTGTAAAGGGACAGATAGTAAATATTTTAGGCTTTATAAGCCAAGTGGTCTCTGTTACAACTATTCATTTCTGCCCTTGTAGCATAGAGCAGCCGTAGACCACCAATAAATGAATGGGTGTGGCTGTGTTCCAATAAAACTTTATTTATAAAAACAGGCAGTGAGTCCTTTTAGTCCACTGACTGCAGCTTGATGACTCATGATCTAGCCTTTATTTTATTTCTTTTCTGTCTTTCTACATAAAAGGTGGTAATAAGAGTTAAATTAGTCGGTATTTGCAAAGTGCTCAGAACAAGGTCTGGCAAATATCAAGGTTTATGTAATATTAATCTTTAGCTTTCATTTCCCTTCCAGTCCTCTATTCCATCCATATGGCATACCTGACGGTTAGGGGTAGGTCATAGTGAGTATCAATGTATCAATCACAGATCAATGTATGTGTTCATTAGCTAGTCACTTCAACAGTAACCTAAATAAAGAGCTTACCAAGTTCATTTCCACCTACTGTGTCCATGATTCTGTGAGCAGCCCTCTGCTTTCATCTTTCCCAGAGAGAAGTAAGGTAAGGGAAAGAGATTTTTTCCTGGAGTTAGCAGATCCAGATCTTCTAACCCCACCCATTTAGCTTCACCTCATTGACCTATATATCCTTGTGTTTAAAATGAGAATGATGACCCATCCCTCACAGGATGATTGTAGGAATTAAATAAGGTGATATGTACAAATAGTACTTTGCAAACTATAAAGTACTTTGCAACTGTTGGTAATTATTAGCATTATTAGGCCTTAAGGACTCTACCTCATTCATTCATGAGTTCCTTTCCCACAAAAGTTTTCAGCTTCTGCTGTGGTAAGGGTGGCACTTACAGAAGCACTAAAGATCGAATACCAAAGGAGACAAAGGAATTGTTATTTAGCAAGCCTTTGTTCAACTAAATGGTACCTCCATGGCTTTCCAGACTTTACATGCTTCAATGTAGTCAAAGGGGAAACCAGTTATATTTCTCTTGTCCCAGTGTGCAATATAATTGCCTGCTAAGTGATAGCAGTGGAAAGCAAGCTGAGTTTGCAATAAGACCAAAAGATTGCCACTTTAGCAGTGATGCTGATTCTCACAGATTAGGTGGGACCTAAAAAAAGAAATCCAATTCAGTTCAGTTCAGTAAATTCAATTCTGCTCAACCCGACCCAATCCAATCCAAACCAATCCAGTCCGATCTCATCCAGGCCAGTCCAATCCAATTCAATCCAACTTGATTTAATACACTGAGTTTTGCCATTTGCCAGACACCATGCCAGGCACAAGGGCTACAAAAATGATTAGGACCTTGGCACTGTCCTCCTGGAACTAATAAACTCCAAGTTATAGTGTGGGAGGGGCTAGACTAGAGGAAACCTTAGAGTTAGAAAAAAGACAAAGTTTCTTCTTCTTGGGGCCTGTTCTCACCTAAGGAGCACTAGAGCAGGAGGGATTTACAAGGTTGATGAGAAATAAGGCTGTTTTTGCAGTTTTTCAGAGTCACATTTTTAGGGGAAGGTAATTACCAGCAGGTTCTCTGACATTAGCATGTGTCTAGAGAGGTTCCCCCCCCCCCCAGTATGTCCCCACCTGGTTAATGACTATTTATGTTTCTTCAAATTGAAATGGTGGACTGATTTTAAAAACATTTATTTTTAACAGCTTCATAAATCGGAGCTTTATGAGTTTAGATTTGCTGACCATTTCCTTGTTTGAAAGGTGAAGAAAGCAAGAAGGTTTACTTGTTCAAGACTTAACTCTGTCAAGAAAAATTGTCAAAATGCTTTACAATGAGGAAAAAACAGATTAGTGATTGTCCTATCTAGTGCATCCTTTGGGTATCTCCTTTTTTCATTATATGTATGCCAATGTATAAATCTTTAAGTGGGACACCTGGGTGGCTCAGTCAGTTAAGTGGCCAACTTTGGCTCAGGTCATGATCTCATGGTTTGTGGCTTAAAGCCCTGTGTCACGTTCTGTGCTGACACCTCAGAGCCTGGAGCCTGCTTCAGATTCTCTGTCTCCCTCTCTGTCTGCCACTTTCCCCACTCATGCTCTGTCTCTTGCTTTCTCAAAAAGAATATAAATAATATTTTTAAAAATAAAAAATTTTAAGTCATAGAAAAGTAAATGCAAATGATTCTTTTCTCTAAAATGCAAATGAAGAGATGCCTGGGTGACTCAGTCAGTTAAGTGTCCGACTTCTGCTCAGGTCATGATCTCATGGTTTATGAGTTTGATCTCCAAGTCGAGCATTGTGCTGACAGCTCAGAGCCTGGAGCCTGCTTTGGATTCTGTGTCTTCCTCTCTCTCTGCCTCTCTCCTCTCTTGCACTCTGTCTCTGTCTCTTTCTCTCTCTCAAAAATAAACATTTAAATAAACAAACAAATAAATAAATAAATAAATAAATCACAAATGACTTGTGTGGATGGAGATTCCTTTTTGCCTACATACATGTGAGTCTTTGAATTCTCCTTTGAGCCACTTGTCACGTCTTACCCAGTCCCTTATTAATTAGTGAGTTAAATAAGACCTTTAATATGTGTTCAGCTTATATTGGTATAGTCATGATTTTACCTTTGAAAAAATTATCTTCTGGGGTGCCTGGGTGGCTCAGTTGAGTGTCCAACTCTTGATTTTGGCTCAAGTCACAATTCGAGGCCATGTTATGGGGTGAACTGTGTTCCCTCAAAACTCATATGTTGAAGTTCCAACCCCCTATACTTCAGAGTGTGGCCTTATTTGGAGGTGGAGTCTTACAGAGGGAATCTGTAATGCCCAGAATTCGGGAGTCCCCCAGAAATGAACCACCAGAGTCCAGAATCAAAGCCAAAAAGCAAGGGTCGTTTATTGCAGGTTCGAACCCGGGCCTCTGCTCACTCCAAGCTGGTGGAACGGAGAGAGCCAGAGAGCCCCGAACAAAGGCGGGGCAGGGCCTTTATGAGTTTGGGAAGGGGGAGTTACAGGAAATTGTGACATAGGTACAGTGATCCAATTATTATTACAAAATATTATTGACAGCAGGTTTATCCAATTACAACATTTAGAGTGTTAACCAATCACAGAGTAGGCCCAAGACCCAGGACCCTCACGTAGGGTGTAACCAGCCTTAAGCAATTACTGATTACCTATGGCTTCTATTTCTAGGCCTGCCCTTAGGAATGTTAAGGGTATTACAAGGGTGGTCTCTCTTTCCTTGGGCAATGTGTAACCGCCTAATAGTTCTGGAGAGACTGACTTTTAGACCTAGTTTAGAGGGGAAACTTAAAGCCTGTCATGGCGTCTGCTAGGTTCAGACTGTGTTCTTACAAATCCAGTTAAACTAAGATCATTCAGGTAAGCCCTAATCCAATAGGACTGGGGTCCTTACAAAAGGGGGCTATTTGGAGGCAGGCACACAGTGCGAACCCCATGAGAAGATGAGGCAGAGCCCTGAGTGATGTGGCCTCAGGCCAGGGAACAGCACAAGAGAGCGGCCTGGACTGGATTCCCACCCCCAGGCCCTCAGGGGGAACTAACCTGGCCAACACCTTGATCCTGGACTTTCAGCCTCTAGAACAGAGACCACCAATTTCTTTTTTTTATTTTTTAAAATGTTTTATTTATTTTTGATACAGAGAGAGACAGAGCATGAGAGGGGGAGGGGCAGAGAGAGAAGGAGACACAGAACCGGAAGCAGGCTCCAGGCTCTGAGCTAGCTGTCAGCACAGAGCCTGATGCGGGGCTCGAACCCACGAACGTGAGATCTGACCTGAGCCGAAGCCGGAGGCTTAACCGACTGAGCCACCAGGCGCCCCCCAGAGACCACCAATTTCTGTTGTTTTAAGCCACCCAGTTTATGGTAGTTTGTCACCACAGCCCTAGCAAACCAATACAGGCCATCCAAATATCCTTTATACTTTTCTATTTCACAGAATCATTGATATGGAATTCTATATGCCAGGGACCACCCAGGGCAGTGGGGCCCAGTTCCCCACTGTCAGTTCACAATCTCACTGTCGGTCTCAGCCATCACCAGCTTGAGCATCTGATGACACCTGGCTGCAGACACAGGAATTTCCAGGCCAGGGATTGCTGCATGTGCCCCTCAGATGAGGGACCAAAGAGCAGGGATGTATCACCTTCTTCTCCCCAGATTCGGGTGACAGGAAAGCAGCCCGATCTCCTGGTTATTACCAGCCTTCATGGAACGCTTTATCTCCCGCCTCTCTTAAGTTCAGTGGCATTCGTTTTATGGAAATGAGATACTGTTACTGTTTCCTCCTGGAATGACCCAAAAGAAACCATACCTTTGAAAGAAGTTGTTTCAAGTGTTAAGGGGAACCAATGGAGGCTCAAGGAGCACGGTGTCCTAAGCTCGTTGATGTTTCTGAGGAGCCAGTCTGGCTGCTGGACGGAGAATGGAGCGTGGGGGTGTGGGAGGCAGGAGTGGACGTGGGGACACCACATGAGAGGTTGTCACAGTACCCTCAGAGAAAGAGGATGCTCGCCGACATCCCGAGGCAGCAACAGAAACAGTAAGAAATGATCAGGGTCAGGATATTTAAAGGGTAGGACTTTCTGGAGAATTCCATGTGGTGGGTAAGGGACGAGAAAAATCCAGGATGGCTCCATGTTGTTTTTCTTCCCCTGATAAATTAGATGGACAGATAGTTAACCAGGAAGAAGGTGCTTTCAGGGAGGCTTTCGTTTTTGTGCCTCCCATGAAGGTAAGTGCTGGGGAGGGAACACTTTGTGCTGGTCTTCAGAAAGCAGATTTCAAGCCATTCATGGAAGACTAAAAGCTCTTTCTTCCTTCAGATAAACAATGCTAATTACATGCTAATTGTGGCAAAGTGCTGTGGCTGCTAAGGGGGTTGCTGGTCTCCTAGACACAGTGGCAGGATGGAGGCCTAGAGATGTGGAATTTGAGTAGAAAGGAGAGCCCCCAGTGCACCTGTCTGGAAGACGTGTTACAGATCTAGAAGGACTGGAGGGTTGGTGGGCAGCTTTCTGGCCAATGAGGGCCTCTGGAGCAAAGATGGTTCCCTTTGGTCAGCGAGCTCCTGGCTTAGAATCCCAAGGGCTGGGATCTCATCCTGGCTCCCTTTGTATTGGGAATCCAGTTCCCAGCCAGATTTCTTGTTGACACCCTACTCCACTCTGCATTTGGGACTACAAGCGTCACCCTTCCATCCCAGGAAACTATGCAGAGCTTCTCGAAAGGAGGCACTTGATAAACTTTGTGGAATAAATGAAGACCATATGCTATGAGTGTAATTACTTCTTTTTCTACTCAGGCTAAAATGTTGGCTACTGTAGAGATGGTGTACCTTGATTTCAACAACCCATTTGAGAGAACGTTCCTTACAATTTAAGATTAGTACAGAAAGATCTGGAAATAAATATGGATTGGATGATAAGATAATCTACTTGGAAGACTTAATTACTGTTGACTTATTATACAAAAGGGAGACTGATATTTGAATTACTATCACACATGGGCCGTATCAAGCGACGTCCACATGCCTCTGAGTTAACTCTGTCCTGCACAACATTGTTAGCAATGACTTCGATAAATATGTAGAAAATTAAGAATCAATAAATTTGCAGCTATTTTAAAATTGAGAACCCAGGTAAATGCCACAGAGGGAGATAAGAATCAAGACTCAAAACTTAATCTAAGTGGATTTCAATTCTGTAAACTAATAAGATTATATATAATAAGAATAAAACTCTTTAACGTAATAAGTAAATGAATTGAACAAGAAGGGAATGAAGGTGGTGGTGGTGGTGGGGTACCTGGGTGGCTCAGTTGGTTGATCATCTGACTTGACTTTGGCTCCTGAGTTCGAGCCCGGCCATCAGGCTCTGTACTGAGAGTGAAATCTGCTTAGGATTCTCTCTCTCCTTCTCTCTCTGACCCTCAGTCTCTCTCTCTCTCTCTCAAAATAAATAAACTTTAAAAGAAAGAAGAAAATTCTTTAAAAAAAAAAAGGACTTAAGGACTCTTGGTTTTTCAGCAGTTCATGTAGAAAGAGCAGTTTGTTTTGGGAAATTGGACGCCCCCGGGCTTCAGAGAATGAGTGGATATTTAGGTCACCCATTCTTTGCAGAAGCATCTCAAGACTCAAGTCCATGCCAGCCCCCTTAGTCTGGCAACATTCACGCTTCCCACTGCTGGTCTTTTGTCAACTACAGGGCGTGGTGAGCCACTGGGTGACCCAAAAACCAGGTATCATTCCTTGGCACTGAGGTCCAGAGTCCTGGTGTCTGGGCACACACACCTTCTCTGCCCTGCTCCCTCCCGGCTTCCATTGACATTTAAAAATGACTGTCAGAGGCAGACGGCCTCCTGCAGTGGGGGCTGAAACTCTACCTTTTCAATCAGACCCTTCCAAGCGCAGATCAAAACTCAGCTCCCTCCAGGAGCCTAGGAAACGTCATCTAAAGTGACAGCCACTGTGAAAATTTTCCGCCTTAGTCATTTTTGAGCTTATAAAAAAGCAAGCGGGTCTGGCCTGGGACAAGGAAACTGGAAGACTTGCTGCTCCTCTCCCCGTCTGCGAGATGTTGCAACAGACCCAAACCCCTTCTGGGAAAGGGTGCGCTGTTTATCTTCGGAGCCCGCCAGCCGGCGAGGGGCGAGTGCAAACGGAGGGCTCCACGCCCTTCCGCTCCCCTCCTGCCCGACCTGCAGCCTCTCACCACCGTCAGGGTGCAGCCTGCAGAGCCAGAGTGGGCTGCCGGACAGAGCCAAGTGCTACTTTTCATGGGGTCGGCGCGGGCTTCTGTCCAGCAGGGTGGCCCTGGACGTCCTTTGAGTCCTGGTCCTTTAGTCTCTGCGGCTGAGCCAGAGGGGCAGCGCTGGGCTGGGGGGTGGGGAGGCCCTGCGGGGCCCGTGTATGGATGCTCTTGTCAGTCAAGGCCGAAGAGACGCCAGCCCCGGAGTTTCTGCTGAAAGGCGCTTTTCAGCCCCGGGGCATTCGCATTCCGAGCGCGGTTCCAGTCGGACTGGAAGGGCTTCACTTTGTAGTTGGAGCAAACGTCGCTGGGAAGCAAACTTAAGGGTCGGGGTGGAGAAGAGGGTCAGAAGAGAAGAAAGTCGCGGTTGTGTGCATTCACTCCCCACTCACAAGTGGCTGACTCATCGGTAGCATTCCTTCGACTCTTTCCCGGAATTCCCTCTACTCACTCAGAAAGATTTGAATACCTACAAACAAAAAGGAAAAAAGGAAAGAGGGGTGGTGGAAGGAAAATTAAGGAAGCCTAGTACTTTGGTCTATTCTCCTCTTCAGGAAGTAAGCTCTAGTTACACACACTAGAAAGTTCTGTCCACATTGTGCCAACACCGTGGGCAGAAAGTAAACCAGACAGCGCTTCCTCCCTCCCTCCCTCCCTCCTTGTGTGTGTGTGTGTGTGTGTGTGTGTGAATGAATAAATTCCAGTGGGCTAATAGCCAGTTTTGTTTTGTGGTTCTGGTAAAAAGAGAAGAAAGTACCTCACGCACCAAGCTGAATTCATTATAAATGCCTCTCTATTCCTGAATGCAGATTTCAGAACCAGACAGGCAGAGAAATTCCACGTGAAAGGCTTGGCAGTGCCATGACTTTGGCTAATTCCCATAATCTTTGGAGGATCAGGTGAGGATTCCTCACCTGAACGATTGGTTCTTAGCTGATGGTGAAGAATAGATGAGATAACGTGTGTGTAAGTGTGTGTAAAATATCCCAGCGAGGGACGCCTCCAGGGGAGTCTAGAGAGAGGCAGCCTTGGAAGCTAGCTGTAGGAAGGATCTTCCCTTTATCCTAAAAGCAATAGGAGATTGAAGAAGGTTTTAAACAAGATGACGATTCATGCCTGTGGCCTGGAGAAGGCACTGTGAGGGGTGGGAAAGGTCAAGATCGAAGGCAGAGAGACCAAGTGGCTGTTGCAGCTGTTAAAGGACTCTAGACATTTTGTGGGCTTGTGATTTCCCGGCCTTTGGCACTCTGCTTGTCTCAGATCCCATGGAAGCTCTTTGACCTTCAGTTTCCTCAAACTGGACGCACCATTAAGTTTACTCCTTGAATCAAATTCTGGCTTCGGGTTTGTTTTGTTAAATCATTATTTACTGAGTGCCCATCATGTGCTAAGAACTCTGCAGCCTGAGTGTAGAGTTTAATGTAGAGACGGCAAGGAGGTTTTAACTACTCACTGGTAGACCCTGTGTTAGAAGGATTCTAGGGCCCCACAGTCAAGAGGACCAGGACTGGGGTTGCCTGGGTGGCTAAGCCTGCTAAGTGTCTGACTTCGGCTCAGGTCATGAGCTCACGGATAGTGAGGTTGAGCTCTGTGCAGACCGCTTGGAACCTGGAGCCTGCTTTATTTATTTTTTTTTTAAGCTGCTTCGCTTTCCACTGTTTATTATTAATGTACAAAATATACAAAATCAAAAGAAAAAAGAAAATACTCATCCCTCAAATCCATTGTGGCTCTAACCCAAGACCCTGCACAAAAGCCAACCAATCCACTGTTTTCAGAGAAAACAACTGATGCCAAGATATGTGGAGGAGAGGGCTGGGAAAGGGCAAGTCAGCTTGTTGCACCCACCCAGGAAGGCACCTGGTGGGATTCAGAGGTGGCTGACAGGGCAAGGGAGCCAGAGGCCTCACACCAACAAGGTTCCAGGTAGGGGCAAAGAGTGTGCCAAGTCCTGAAGGCAGTGCATGTAGTGTGACTCTCATGCCCAGCGTGCTGGGCAAGTTGATGAAAAGCTGGTCTCACTTAAGGGTTTCACAAAGTTTCCAGAATGAGCTGTACGCAAGGGTGGTCCATCACCAGCAGCCTCACCTATGCCAGCTAACACTTCCACTGGATGCAGATGTGAATTGGCCATCACTGACCTAACAGACCCATGATGCAAACTTTGAGTGTTCACAGAAGGTTGCAAAGTCTTAAGAAAGGACTCAGTGTAAAAGCCTGTGTCATGACAGAAGTGGGGATGATGTATTGCAGAACTCAAATCCTGCCTGATTGAGCCCTCTCAGTGCAGGGGGATATATAATACCCCTTTTACCATCTCCCCACCCCATGAAGAATAATGAACTTGGCTGGGATGATTTTGTAAGTGCAGCTGATCCCATGTCAGTTCTATGTGCATGTGGAGGA
>NC_043710.1:44197381-44259331 GCF_006229205.1 Suricata suricatta
GTGTAAAAGCCTGTGTCATGACAGAAGTGGGGATGATGTATTGCAGAACTCAAATCCTGCCTGATTGAGCCCTCTCAGTGCAGGGGGATATATAATACCCCTTTTACCATCTCCCCACCCCATGAAGAATAATGAACTTGGCTGGGATGATTTTGTAAGTGCAGCTGATCCCATGTCAGTTCTATGTGCATGTGGAGGAGCCACAGTAGGAGAGGAGAGGTGTTCTCCAGGATAACCAGCTTTAGGTTCTCAGGCTTTAAGGGCAATACCGGAAAGGGATTTGGGGTTATAGGGCAAATCTCCTCAAAAAATGAAGTCAACTGGGTCTTCTCTTCAGTCCAGGGTACAGAACGTGTCCAGTCTCTCCTCCCCAGACAGGAGGAAAATATGTACATCAATACGCACCAGTGATCAGAAAACCCCCAGAAACCCAAGCAGGTGGGAACTGAGGGGGCCGGCTCCTCATCAGCAGGGGAAAGGGGAAAAGTGGGCCTCACAGAAGCCATAACAGGGTAGAAGGAGCAAGGCTGCAGTCCACAGGGGTGTGTGTGGGTGGGGCAGAGGTGGTGGTCCCTAGGGCAAGGGGGGCCCATTGATACCCGGGTGGTAGAAGGCACAGTTGTTCTCATAGCGGCAGTTGCCTTTCATCATGAAATGTCGGCAAACAGGGCAGTTTGACATGTCTCCTCCATGGCTGTGACCTCCATCATGCCCTCGGTGGCCCCCTCCTCCATGGCCAGCGCCATCATGACCACAGTGCTCATGACGTGATGGCCCTCGATGGTCATGGCCTCGGTGACCAGGGACATCATGAGGCCGATGGCCATGGGGCCCTCCATGTCCAGGACCTTCATGGGGGCGATGCCCACCACCCATGCCACTGCCAGGGCCTTCATGGGAACGATGGCCACTGCTGCTGCTTGTGCCCCCCCCACCTGGGTGGAGCCTGCTTTAGATTCTGTGTTTCCCTTTCTGCGCCTTCTCTACTCATGCACCGTCTCTTTCTCTCTCTCTCTCTCTCTCATAAATGAATAAACATTAAAAATTTATTTAAAAATGAGGGCTGGGACTAATCAGCATGTCTGCTATGGGTGAGGGGAGTGAGCACAGTTGGTCACTTATTTGTCGTCTCTGGCTCCCAGCTCCTACATTCCACCCTCGCTCCACCTGTTCCAGCTCAAACTCTATTACCTTTGGACAGTTCCCACTAGTGCGGGCTCTGTAGTAGACACCTGCAGTTGTTTCCTGCCCAGAAACTGTTAGAAAAGAGATTTTCTTTTACCACCGAGACTGCTGTGCTCAAGCAGTATGTTGGCTGACAGGGACCTCCATTTGGACAGAGCATGTCTGGTAATGAACACAAAGGAAAGCAGAGTTGAACAGGAGTAATAGTTTGAAGCCCTGGATGGAGCCGCAGGGGGTGCTCTTGTCCAGGGGAGAGGCATAGATGTGTGCCCATGATTGGGGGGAACTACTACATCCTGGAGGACCTGACACTCAAACCAAGCAGTAACCACATACAGAGACTATACCATGATGGTCGGAGGAGCAAGGTGGCTGAGTTAACCACTGACAACTCAATGGGCTTATGGGCACGTGAGTTTCTTGGTGATTTTCAGAAATGGTTGGGAAAGGGAACCCAAAGGGAACCTTGCTGACATACCAGATGGGTACTTGAATTAGTGCTTTTGGGGGTATGAAAGGGAAGGATGGTGTGTAGTTCCGACCTGCGGCAACTAAAAGTGGGTGTGCCGTTCCATGCTCTTTCCTTCTTATCTTATACTGCCCAATAGAAACATCTCTACCTCATTTCTCACACACTATTGTGACGATGATATTGCAAGGTTAAACAAGGGTATGAGTTTGGGGAGATGAACACTTTCACACACTGCTTACACTGTAAATTTCTGGAAGGTTTTGGAAAGCAAGTTGGCAATATTTATCAATTGTCTTAAAATAGTCATACCTTTTGAGCAAATAATTCTACTTCTAGGGCTCTAGATTTTATAGGAAAGTCATAGAAGAAAACACACCAAATTTAACAGTAATAGTGGTTTCTATCTTACCCATAAGATTCTATGGAATTTCTTTTTATTTTATTTTATTTTATTTTGAGAGAGAGAGAGAGAGAGAGAGAGAAAGACAGTGTGAGCAGGGGAGGGTCGGAGTGAGAGGGAGACACAGAATCTGAAGACAGGCTCCAGGCTCTGAGCTGTCAGCACAGAGTCCGACGAGGGGCTCTAACCCATGAACCATGAGATCATGACCCGAGCTGAAGCCAGATGCTTAACCAACTGAGCCACCCAGGCGCCCCTGGAATTTCTATGGTCTTCAGTATACTTTCCTATGTTTTCCAGTTTTATTTTTTAAAATTTTAATGTTTATTTATATTTGAGAGAGACCAAAACAGAGCACAAATAGGAAGGAGGCAGAGAGAGAGGGAGATACAGAATCAGAAGCAGGCTGCAGGCTCTGAGCTGTCAGCACAGAGCCCAATGCGGGGCTCGAACTCATGAACTGCGAAATCATGACCTGAGTCGAAATCAGCGCTTAACCAACTGAGCCACCCAGGTGCCCCTATTTTCCAGTTTTGAGGAATGTTGACATATTATTTTTTATAACAAAAGGAAACAATCACAAAAAGCTTTATTCTAAAATGCTATGCCAAAGTGTTTCCCAGTAGGAGAGGTTGCCACTGAGCAGCTCAAAGGTGAGGTTGTGCTTCCTGAGATATATTCAGGAGATGGTCTTTACCCAGGTCTCTATAGCTACTAAATGTTCATCGGGAAAGCCTCAGGGTGACCACTGAGTGTCTGGGCACGTACTAACAGCAGGAATTGGGGTAAATGATTTCTGCAAGTTGGGGAGGATTTTGCCAGCGATGCTCACCTTCACCTAATCTCTGACCTGTCTGGTGGGAAAAGAGACAGAGGGAGAGAAAGGAGTGCTCAGGGAAAAGGTGGGCTGGGTGGGGTGAAAAGCAGGAGCAAGAGGAAAAAAGCATAGAATGAGAGAAAGAGTGTGAAGGCTGCAGATTTTGGAGGAGAAAAACATACTTAGCTCCGCCATTGCTGAGAGAGATGCCAGTAGGGAACCTGCAACAGAAGAACCAGTTATTGAATGACAGGTGGAAGGTGCTTGAATAATTGCAACTAGTAAGACTGAGAATTAATTCCCTGTAATTATTAGAAAAGCCCTGATAGACCTCAAGCTAGAGGTATACATTCTGCTGCAATGAATCCAGGCTAGGATTGCCAAATAATAATAAATTTAAAAGAGATGAGCATCTGACCATCCAAATATGACTGAAATGAAGGTATGTCCCTTACTCTTGAAAGGAGAAATTGGATGTTAATACCACATCTGTGTTGTGTGCTTTTCAATACTTGTTTTAACATTCCCATGTGGCTCCAGAGATGTAAAAGGAAATATTTGATAGAGAAACAATTGGGTGTAGGCTTTTCTCATAATTGACATACTTAGTACAACATGGTGAATTGGGGGAGAGGGTGAAACACATGGAAACAGCTTCATCCATGCCTCACTCATTCATTCATCCACCTACTGACTCATTCAGCCCATGGACGATATATGAGGCTCTGGAGACACAGAGGTTAATCGGTTCTCTATATTCAGGGAGCCCAGGGGTCTAATGGGTAAAGTGACCATACAAATAACCCACTTGTTACAGAGTGTGAAAATTGCTGTAATGGTAGAATGTGCAGAGTGTAGAGTGTGGAGAGCACACCCTTGATGGGATAGTATACTCATGGACCTGTAGGAATTTCTAGGTCAAGGGAGTAGGAGGGGAATTTCAGGCAGTGGCAGGGACATGCCAGGCAAAGTTGGGAGAGGTGAGAGGCAGGGCATGTTTGGGGGACCAAGAGATATAGTAGCTGGAGCTTGGATGAGGGAGTCACAGCTCTGACTCTGGAGCTAGACTGGAAACCATCTCCCACACACAACAGCAGTTCTCAGCCTTGATTGAGCATTGATTGGGGAGTTTAAAAAATATTGATGCCTGAGCCCCACCCAGAAATTCTGATTTCACTGATCTTGTGAATGGCTGGGCATTGGGACCTTAAAACTTGACTCTAATATGCAGCTAGGATTGAGGACCTCTCAAGGAGATGGAAAGTCCTAGAATAACTTAATCAGAGTATATTTTTATTACATTACTTTTGCATCAATACCAAAGCCAGAGACTGGTGGCAAAAAAACACATTAGAGACTGAATAATATCAGGTAAGGGAGGATGAAGTATTTTACATAAGACATTGACCATGAGGAAGGAGGGAAGGGAACAGATCTAAAAATTACCAGGGAGTGAGAACTGGGGGGCTGGGGTGAAATGAGGAGGAAAGAGCCAAACGGGGTGTTCTGATTTCTTGGGTGACTGCTGGTGCTCTTCCCCGAGATAAGAGCCCCAGGAGAGAAAAGAGGGTTGGTGTGTGTTTAGGTGTTGGGAAGCAGGAGTGCATGGGGGAAGTTCAATTTGTCTCTTATTGAGTCTAAGGTGTTTGTCTACGTTTTCTGTCACTTTATGGGCTCTTCCAGTTGTATGGATAGTAAGGATCAGACTGGGCAATATCCAGTCCTATTTCTTCCGGATGCTTTCTGACAATGCAGAGGCTGGGAAGGAGAAGAATCCTATGTTTTCCAGACACCAAAACAGCTAAGGTACTACAGGAGACTTAGGCTCTGATGATCTGAAGTAGCCACATGAGACTCAACAGGTGGAAGGGAAACATGACGAGGCGGAAGCCAGGGCTTTGCTGGCAGGCACACTTGGCTAGGCATTTGGGGTGGGGGTTTTCTCTGGCATTTGAACAGAGGTCATGACTGCTGGCCTCTTTTTTATAAAAGAAAGGGGCACCTATCACCCCCTCTCATCCAAAGCTTTCTATAGGGCTTTCCTCCTGGGCTCCAAACAAAGACAATTTAAATATTGGTATTTATGAAGCTTCCTTTAATCAAGACACTCTTGATTTGTCATTGGGCTCTTTCCCTGCCTAACACGTATTTCCACTAAGAGAAAAGCATGGCCTTAGAGAAATAGATTTTGGTACACATGGGGATGTCACAACCTCAGATTATACTGTAGACTGTGGTGGAGGGGTGGTCATTTTCATTTAATCCTGTCTCAATCATCTCTCAAATACTGTCAAGCTTACTTCTGACAGTAAGGCTGTTTGAGTGCAGAGAAGTGGGGGAAGGTCAGTACTGAAGGCAGCCATGCCTCACTTTCTTGCACTCATAAACTCCAGGCACAGCTCTACTGTCTCTCTCTGTCTGTCTCTGTTTCTCTCTCTGTCCTATAGCATTGGAACACTGGGGGCACGTGGCTGGCTCAGTCGGCGGGGTGTGGGGCTCTTGATCTTGGGGTTGTGAGCTCAAGCGTCATGCTGAAGTTGTAGAGATTACTTGAAAATACAATCTTCAAGAAAAAAAAGAATTAGAATACTCCACATTCTTTTTCTCTTCTAATGTTTATTTATTTTTGAGGAGAGAGAAACAGAGTAAAAACAAGGGAAGGGCAGAGAGAGAGAGAGGGAGACACAGAATCTAAGCAAGCTCCAGGCTCTGAGCTGTCAGCACAGAGTTGGAAACGGGGCTCAAGCCCATGAACTGAACCTGATCCAAACTCAGATGCTTAACCAACTAAGCCACCCAGGGGCCCTTACCTAATATGCTTAAAAAGCATGCTGGGAAATACTAACCTCCTAGAAGGCAAATACTAATGTAGAAAGAGTACCCCCCTGCATTTTCTCCATTTGCAGTGAGGGGACAGAGCCTGGGGAGAACTCTCATTTACGTGGTCGTGGGCCATGTCTGTTTTCCATATTTCACATTTCAAAGGAAAGGAAATGATAAGCCTCCCATTTGTCTCCCCCAAAATCAACATTACTTTTCTTTAAAAGTAAAAAATGGCAGGTGAGGGGCATCTGGGTGGCTCAGTGGGTTAAGCATGTGACTCTTGGTCTCAGCTCAGGTCTCCTGGTAAGTGGGACTGAGTCCCTAGGGTCCACGGCTCTGCACTGACAGCCCCTCCCCGGCTAGTGCTGTCACAGGTGCATGTCAAAATAAACAAACACTTTTTTAAAAGTTAAAAAATAAAAGTCAAGGGACACCTGGGTGGCTCAGTTGGTTAAGGGTCATGATCTCACTGTTCATGAATTCAAGCCCCACATCAAACACACAGGAGTCTGCTCTGGATTCTATGTCTCCCTCTCTCTCAAAAATAAACATTAAAAAAAATTTTTAATAAAAAAATAAGAGTCAAAATGACATGTGAAAGGTAAGAAGTGTTTCTGAACACTTAGACTCCTTTTTATTTGCTTTTATAAAAAAAGACCACTGGATAATAAATTTAACACTATGGTCACAGGAAATAAATATAGATAAAGCCCTCAATTTATACATTTAGTTTTGTTGCAGAATAAGTATTGAGTAATCAGTAAAAAATTGTAGATTAGAACAATGTATTAGGTTAAAATACAGTATGTGAAATGAAGTAGAAATCAAATTCAAAAAGAGAAAGCCACAATATTAAATATTAGACAAGTAAAAAGACTTGTATATGTGTGATGGTGGGGGCACCTGGGTGGTTGAACTCAGTTGGTTGAGCATCTGACTTGTGGTTTCAGCTCAGGTCATGATCTCACGGTTTGTGAGTTCAAGCCCTGCATCAGGCTCCCCAGCTGGCAGCAAGGAGCCTACTTGGGATTCTCTCTCTCTCTCCCCCTCTCTGCCCCTTCCCTGTTTTTGCTGTCTCTGTCTCTCTCAAAAAAAAATACACAAACTTTAAAAAAGAATAATAAAAGGAACGGTGGTGGGAATTAAGGTTTATGACGTTTACGTCCCACTGAGTACATGAAAAAGAATCATAAGTCAGTTTGCTTTTCTAAATGAATATTTACAGTGTATCAGAAGTCACACTATTTGCAAGTCTTTAAGGATGAACTATCTCAGATGTCAACTTAAAAATGTGCAAATAGGTACATAGTTTTTCAAAATTCTTTTAGAAACTATGACGGTAAAAGAAAAGTGTGAGGGCCCCTTATCTGGGGAAATGTCTATGGAGCTTTGCAGAACCTTCCAGTCTCTCCTCCTTCCCCTGGAGCTCCCCGCCCACCCTGGGTGGGCTCACAGAACCAGAACACAAGTTAACGTCCACACAGGACGGAGAAGACTGCCGGGGGAACATCAGCCCTCTGCCGGCAATCGGTGCTCAGATACATCCCAAGCTAAAACAGAAGGAGAGATGCAAGTCCTTGGCTGTTTGCATTATTCATGCCGACGGTCCCCTCTGGCAGGCTAATTCAGACTTGACAAAAATTAAGTGTGGGCACGTCTTGTGGGGATGTGTCATACACACATGTCACTCCACCATTTACACACCACTGACTTTACAGCCATTTACAACTTTCAGTGACAAGCTGGGACATGATAGTTTGTGTGTTAATTGCTATTTGGATAAGTGTGAAGGGTTTAGGAACAGTTGTGTGTCATGGAGAAAGTGAAAAATGGGTCACCAACATGCTTTTCTTCACCTTCCTTCTCGCCTTGGTGCCCATCTCAAAGTTTTCCTGTGCGACCTGCATTCTTCAGGTCACATCAGGCTCTTGTGCGTGATTATTTAAAAACCCTGGAGGTTTCACTCACTAAGGGTTTTGGAGTGGCCTCTGGGCACCCTCTAGGCCCAGATCGTCCGTCTGTCTGTGATTTAGAACCCTGCTCAAATCCTGCCATCTTCAAGTCTTTGTTGGGGAGCCCACGCCCTCCGGGCAGCTAGCTTCCCCAGATATCAGTGCCTCGGCAACGCCCAGGTTCGAACACGATTTTATTAGCGACTAATTCCCTCCGCTGTGGCACTGCTGCACATGGCTCATCATTTACAGACAAGTTTCAACAGTCGTGGAACCAGATGAGACTATTTTCCCAAACAATGGCGTCCTAGCAGGAAGCAGCCAGGGCATGTCAGGGGACAGCGGTGAGGCACGGAGCAAGTGGAAGGTGGGATAAGTTATCTGCTTTACAAGAGTTACTTATTAAAATCTTTCATCCTTTCTGAAGGGAAGGGGGCTGCTTGCAACCCTCTGAGAGGACTTCCGGTACCTTTGTAATGTACTCAGGGACAAGGGCTGCAGTAAGGTGGGTGTAGACTGTTAGAGGAGTCATTTCTCAGCTCCAAGCCAAGCTTGGAGGACAGGGGAAACCATCATCCAGAAGTGCTGCTGGACACATCCAAGCCTGAAGCAGCAAATTCATCCTTTGTTTTTGGTTTGCCATCACTCCATCCTCCCCAACCCCTACCACCCACCCAGTGGGTCATCAGAAGTCCTGCTGCTCCCTTGGGCACTCTCGTGGGCCATTCCCTCAGGATTCTGCTCCATGATGAGGGGTGGGTAGTGGGAGGCTACCAAGGGACCATGTGCCCGAGACAGGAATGTTCGGTCTCTGCGATGCCAACATCTAAAACATGCTCAACCACCTGTCATTTGCCTTATAGCCTATTATAAACCAACTCACCAATTCTTTGAAACCCACATTGACTCTAGTTGGACCTTCAGCTTAGGCTCCTTCAAACCATACAAAAGCACAGATAACATGTATACAGTGGCACTCACACAAAGGCCACTTTTTCTTGCTTTCATTACCAATGATAAATACTGCTTCTTGAAAATCTGCTTCATGACAGGTTCTTGAAACAGATCGGTGTGAATTCTCATCTTTGGGCTACCAAGCAAACAGTCTTATTTCCTTTCCTCTAGAAGCAGCTGAGACTCAGAGAGATTATTTAATTTTCCCCAAGTGAGTGGCTTCCATGGAACAGAACCCAGCCTATCTGACCCTGGGATCTGGGTCCCTTCCATTGCATTTGCTGCCATTAACATTGCTTTCCCTGCACTTAGATAATAAACCCAGAGTCCTGATCATGTGCCTTGTGGTTTAGTAGACTGGCATCTCTGAGTTTTTCCAGTAGTAGAGTCCTGTTTGTCTTAGAACCCAGTGGCTCTAGGCTGAACTTCTCTCAGTTGCCCTCCTCTGGAATTTCTCTAGCTTCGCCAAGTTTTTCTTGAATTTCAACTGCCAGGCCTGAAACCAGTGCTTTGGTGGCCAAGGTCCTTTTGTTTGGTGTAGGGATAAGGAGGCATTTCTTGCTTAGTTTTTAATTACCAACATTGATCACAAAATTCCAAGATTCTTGAGCTGGAAAGAAGCTTAGGACGCATCTACCCTGGGGCACTTAAACTTAAATGTGCAGGGCTTGCACAACAATGATCTATTCCCGTGTAACAAATTAACCCCAAACTTAGCATCTTGAAACAGCAAAAACGTATTATCTTACACAGTTTCTCAAGGTCAGGAATCTAGGAGTGGCTTATCAGTATAGTTCTGGCTCAAGGTCCCTGATGAGACTACAGTCCAGGTTTTCTTTGGAGGGACTACAGTCATTGGAAGGCTTGACTACGGCTTACTCACCACGTGGCTGGCGGTGTAAGTTCTTTTCTCCACCACTGAGCTTCTCATGGAGCTGCCTGAATGTCCCCAAAACCTGGCATCTGGAGATCCTGAAGTCAGTGATCCAAGAAAGATCAAAAGAATAACCAAGAGGGAAGCCACAATGCATTGTGTAATATAATCTTGGAAGAGATTTACCACCACTTCTGATGTATTTTAGTCATCAGACATACCGATTCTAGTTCAAGGTAGGACAGGACTACATAAGGGTGTGAATTCCAGGAAGTGGAGATCGCTGGGGACCATCTTGGAGTGTGGATGTCACGGCTTGTTGAAACACAGATTTCTGGGCCCCATCCCTAAAGTTTCTGATTTAGTAGGTTTGGAGTGGGGCCCAAGATTTTTCCAATAAGTTCCTAGGTAATGCTGATGTTACACATCTAGGACATTTACTTTGAGAACCACTGCTCTATTGCTGATTCTGGATTTGTAGATGATGAAGGTGAGTCTCATAAAGATGGAGAAAAGTGAGGAGAAGGGAAATATGCCAATAATTAATTCTTGAACACCTGCTATGCATCAGGCCCTAGGCAGGAGCCTTTACGTACATTTTCTTGCTTAATAGAACCAACCCTGCGCATTGCTCACCATTTCACAGTGATGAGGCTAAAACCGAGAGAAGTTAAGTAATGTGCCCAAATTCACACTGACAGGGACAGGACTGGAACCCAGATCCCCTGACTCTCAAGTCAAATTGTTTGGTACAACCGAAGAGCCCCAAATCTACTATTCTATTCTAAGTAGAATCATTTTTTCCTGAAAATGTATTGGCTGCTCTATCATGGCCTTATCACACAGGACTAGGGAATCCCCCAGTAAATTGTACCCATTGCATTTGCATCTCCTCGACTAACAATCTTTGTTTCATTTGCAGACTTAGAGATTCAACATTCATGGTGCTTCCTAAGTCTCTTAGAACAAGTCTAAGAAACACTGGCTCCAGCAGGGATTCCCCAGGAGACTCTGACAATTACCCACAGGACAGAACTTCAGTCTCTTCAAGCACTGAGCTGTGCTGAAGTCACAGTTCTGACATAACCTTGAGCAGGTCTTTAGAAGTCCTGTGTCTTTGGTTCAACATTCATAAAATGGAAAAAATAATAATCGTGTTTTTTGCAGACCTTACAAGGTTTTTTGTGAGGTTCAAATGAAATAATATATCCAAAGTCCTTGGTGAATTGCTAGATGCCTTGCACAGAGAAGATCCTTATTGCTATTACCACATTCATCCATCTAGTATCTGCTGAGTTCTGTCTTTGGTTCTTATCTACAGATTTTAAAACTAGGATGCTAGAGATGTGCCTGGGTGGCTCAGTTGGTTAACCTTCTGACTTGGGCTCAGGTCATGATCTCATGGTTTGTGAGTTCCAGTCCAGCATCAGGCTCTGTACTGATAGCTCAGAGCCTGGAGCCTGCTTTAGATTCTGTGTCTCCCCTCACCCTCACCCTGCTCCTTCCCTGCTCTCTCTCTCCTTCTCTCTCTCTCTCTGTCTCAAAAATAAATAAACATTAACAAAATTTTAAAGAATAGGCTGGTGGACTTCATTAAAAGCCCTTTAGGCATCTATTGAAATGATTATTTAATTGTTCTTACACAACAGATATTGCTCCAGGCAGAGTGAGGTGTTGGATAAGAATTTTAGAAAATATAAATGAGGGGAAAATCCAGTTCTCATGACATGCAGGGCTCTGTGCTGATGCTTGTAACAAGCCTGTAAGGGTGATATCAATATCTCTGTTTTAGATGGAGAAATTGAGGAAAAGAAACATAAGGCCATTGCTATAAGTAGGAGAGGCAGGATTTTACTCTGTTAAATAACTCAGCACAGAGCCTGGCTCATAGAAAATGTTCCATGAATGGAAACTTTCTTAATATTGCACTGATGCCTCTATTGGTGATGATCGGGCCCATCCATCATACTGAATGGGTTTGCTGGAGTCAGATGGAAAGCAGCCATCTGAGAAGGACTTACAAATCCTTTCTTCTCAGCAGGGGGCACAGTAGGAATGACTTTCTCTGGGAGAGGGTCAGATTTCTATTAAGCCTGTTATTGCTGACTTTTTCCTTTCTTATGGACCATATTGGGAGCAGAATTTTCCAATGCCAGCCACTTTGTAATATTTTAAAACATCTAGAAAGTGCAGTGGTCACTAGGAGGCAGCAGGGTTAACTAAGAACTAAAGTGTTTGGGGGAAGGATTATTAGTTGTGTAAATTAGAAAAATGCCATAAAAGTAGTACATCTTGATTTCCATAAGAAATTTGAGGCAAATGGAGGAAAAGTCACTGGACACAGGGAGCTTCAAACAGCTGGTTGACAATTGTACCCAAGAAAATACAAATCCAGTAACATGTTTTAAGGCTCCACTCTTGATCCTGACCCTCATAACAATTTCATTAGTACCTTCGTCAGAGGTTAATGA
The DNA here is from genome assembly GCF_006229205.1 of Suricata suricatta. Lineage (NCBI taxonomy): Eukaryota > Metazoa > Chordata > Mammalia > Carnivora > Herpestidae > Suricata > Suricata suricatta. The sequence goes on from NC_043710.1 coordinate 44,209,330, forward strand.
CTTGCTTGTAGAGACATAAGTCCTGTGTATGGACCAACAAGCAATATCTACATGAGGTCTCATTAAGACAAAATAGAGAACTTGTTTGTCTATAGTTCAGTTAATAAACTTGGGCATTTTATTTAATTATGACTGCAGTCGGTATTTTTTAAAAATTCCTTTTAGTGAATTAAAAAGTATGTAGTTAAAGGGCTCAAGATAATATACGTAATCATATGGTTCCCATACATAATCTTGTGCTGTACTAATGGAGGAGCAGGAGAAATGTACTTGAGGATTTTCAACACAGTCCTACGATTTCTGGAGGTTTTGACTGCCACATTTCCAGAGGGATAGTGACACAAACTGGAAGTTTTAGGGACATGCAAGCTGAGAACTTCTGTAGGACCTGGGTCTCATCAGTCTGGAGAAGAAAAGGTTTCGGGGGAGTGGGTGGCAGTTATGCTAGATGGCTGATGGAAGTGTTAGAGCCCATCATGAACTGCACACCAAGTGTGTGGGTCAGTATGGCTTTCATTATTGCTTTTATTTCTGGATCTACACTCTCAGCCTTGTCTTTTTTCCCCCTCTTTCGTAACCTCTTTTTATGTAAACACATTTACTGAGGTGTAACATACTTGTGATAAAGTGCACACATCATGTGAACAGCTTGATGGATTTTTACATCTGTATATAGTATCCCTCCCCACACCCCATCAAGTTTTATTTCTTTCTTTCTTTTTTCTTTTTTCTTTTAATTTTTAAATAGTTTATTGTCAAATTGGTTTCCATACAACACCCAGTGCTCTTCCCCACAAGTGCCCTCCTCCATCACCACCACCTCTTCCCCCCCCCCCTGCTTCCCCTTCAACCCTCAGTTTGTTTTCAGTATTCAACAGTCTCTCAAGTTTTGCATCCCTCTCTCTCCCCAACTCTCTTTCCCTCTTCCCTTCCCCCTGGTCCTCCATTAGGTTTCTCCTGGTTTCCTCTTAGACCTATGAGTGCAAACATATGGTATCTGTCCTTCTCCGCCTGACTTATTTCGCTTAGCATGACACCTTCGAGGTCCACCCAATTTCCTGCAAATGGCCAGATTTCATTCTTTCTCATCCCATGTAATACTCCATTGTATATATATACCACATCTTCTTGATCCATTCATCAGGTGATGGACATTTAGACTCTTTCCATGATTTGGCTATTGTTGACAGTGCTGCTATGAACATTGGGGTACATGTGCTCCTATGCATCAGCACTTCTGTATCCCTTGGGTAAATCCCTAGCAGTGCTATTGCTGGGTCATAAGGGAGTTCTATGGATAGTTTTTTGAGGAACCTCCACTGTTTTCCAGAGCGGCTGCACCAGTTTACATTCCCACCCCATCAAGTTTTAGAATGAATTCCCTTTTGCACCAGAAGTAACCACTCTCTTGATCTCTGACTGTAGATTAGTTTTATCTCTAACAGAATCATATAGGATATATTCTTTTTGTCTAGGCTTTTATGACCCCCATTATTCTGAAACCTTCATCCATATTGTTGGGGAAAGTGGCAGTTTGTGATGTTTCATTTCTGCATAGTATTCTGCTTGTATAGATGTATTATAATTTATTTATTCAGTCCACAGTTGATTCACATTTGGGTTGTTTACAGTTTGGGGCTATTTTGGTGTGCCCTCTTTTAAGCTATATTAATTTGTTATAAATATTTATAATTTATTTATTTACAACTACTTATAAATATTTATAATTTAAGTATAGTTGATATTTATATCAAAACTCTTATGTGTTGTGCTAAAGAATTTGACCTATTCTGTGTTCCTCCACAGGCAGAAATCAGCACTTAATGTATTTCCTGACACATAATAGTTGCTCAACAAGTATCTGATGAGTTTGATAGATTGTTGGTTAATTGTTTAAAGTCTATTTATTTATTTTGAGAGAGAGAGAGAGAGCGTGAGTGGGGGAGGGCCAGAGGAAGAGGAAGAGGGAGAGAGAATCCCATGCTAACAGCGTGGAACCATGGCATGGAGTTCACGCATGGTGAAATCATGACCTCAGCTGAAATCAAGAGTCAGATGCTTAACTGACTGAGCCACGCAGGCGCCCCAAAATGTTGGTTAGTTGTTGAGAACCAATGAATAGAAGTTACAGAGATACACATTTTATTCCCTATAAAGAAGAATTTTCTTAATATTAGCCCTGTTGAACATTGGAAAGTGATGAATCATAAAACAATAAGTCCCCTCCCCCCACCTTTTTTTTAAAGGTGTGAAAACAGGAAATAGGCTCTTGCACCAGAGAACCTGGAGCAGTGGACACTGTAGGGGCTCTGCCCACATCTCCCTGGGCCCTTGTGGTTATTTCTTGTGCCTTGCTCCCAGCTTTGGTGTTCCTTTGTTTCTAAGGGCCAGTGGTGCTGTGGTTGGGAGCCCAGATCCCTTGGTTTGCATTCAGATAACCTCTGAGGTGTCATTTATCTCCCAGACCCCGATGGCATCAGGCTGAAGCTGTAACTGGCTCTCAAGTCTTGCCCTGGGTTGTCCTCTTTCTCTTCCCTTTCCTGCTCCTCCTGAATTCATTCTCTTACTGGTTTCTTTTGGGAATGCTTCCTTAATGTATCACCTGGACATGAATCCTTGTCTCGGGGTCTATTTCTAAAGAATGTAACCTATGACATTTGGTGAAGAATGAATTGATCTGATCAATTCTGATGGATGACAATGGAGTCCAAATGGACACGGACTGACAAAGAAATCCCATGGTAGCTATCTTTCAAAAGCCTACATGATGCACAGTCCTGACTGCCTCAAGTCAGGGTTCACTGTTAAAACCTGGAGGTGTTGAGTCACTAGACAATGCTGGGACCTCAGAGGTGGACGAGTGTGTAGAGAAGGAAAAGAATCTGGCGTGAGATAGGCTAAGAAAGACAGGCTACATGGCGATGTAGGGATGAACCTCGAAGGGGAGATAATCAACAGTCTAAATGCAGGCTCTGTCATTTATCTCCCAGGGAAATACTCAGAGTCCATTGGAAAAAGCATCAAGTTTCATTGAGTTTAGAGCAGGATCCCAGCTGGTTGCCATTGTGAAAGGCAAAGATCTATTCATGCTGACTGGACATAAAGGCCAGGACCTGGGAGATCTTGTGACTTCAGGGACATAGAGGTGCCCAACTCTGAACAGAGGTACCCCATGCTGGACTAGTGAGCAAAGCAAAATTCAAGCTTCTCATGTTAGTGGAGCAGGATTTCAATTAGACCCTGCTCTAGTAAGGGTTGGACGCCAGGAGAAGAAAACAGGCAAGGAAATATTTGCTATAGGACTAGTGTATGCCAGGCATACTATGAAGCACTTTTCATGCATAATCTTTAATCTTCACAACAACTCTGTGAAGAAAGCATTATTAACCTTATTTTTCAAACTCGGAGAATGAGGCTCAGGGAGGTTAAATCAAGTGCCCTAGGTCACTGGTTAGGGCGGAATTCACACACATCAAACAATAGCTAATTGAACAATGCCCTCTGTGGTCTGTGCCAGGGGAGTGGTAAAAATGATAATTGCCACAGGATTGTAAACAGAAGAGGCCAAGGTGCCAAACCAGCTTCGTAAGAAATGAAAAAATACCACTCATCCTCATGTGTTACCCCTTAATGCCAGCTTATTGGGAAATAGGACATTACTTCCCTCAAAGCATTTTTCTAGACCCATATATTTCAGAAACTTTCCTTAATTATTCATATAAACTCCTCAACTGGCTTGAGGCAGGGGAGGAGGAAGTGAATTCTTTTAGTCCTTTTATCTATGTTACATTATTCAACCCTCTCAATACCAGTGAGGAAGGTATTAATCTTTTCATTTAAGAGATGGGACTGATGAACATCAAAGAACTTAAGCTTTCCCCAAATTTCAGCCTATAAATAATTCTATTTTCTCTGATCTAGAGTCTCTGTGTGTTATTCTTTACCTGTGTCTCCCCCTCTGCAACTTTCTTCAAACTATCATGGAATATATCGATGTGTGGCTGGTTGGTTGGTTGAGCTCTGTAACCGTGTGTCTGCAAATTCAGGAATGTATTCTCTGTTGGATTTAGGAATGACTGTCTTTGCTGCACGCTTCCTCCACAGGCCACAGCACAGTGGTTCCTTGGTAATCATTTGGGTCCTTGGTCAGTGTAGACAAGCACACAAGAAAACTTAGGCTGCGGAGTCTACTTTCAAATTGAGCATATCCAGCTAGATGGTTTATACTTATGAAATACAGATATTTTCAAAGTCCCCTGTCAAGCATGTGTGTTACTCTGTCCTCCCAGCACTCCCTCCTTCTTCTAGAAACAGCCCTCTTTCCTTTGGAGAATCCCAACCCTGGCAGCCAACAGGGTTTAAGAGGAGACCAACACCCTCCCCTTGGCTGCAGAAGTCGGTCCAGGGAATAGGCATGTGAAACAAACCAGACCAATCAGAACAGTCCCCTGCCTTTTTTTTTTTTTTTTTTTTTTTAATGGAGCCAAGAAAAGCTATCCTCAGATGGTGAGGCAGAAAAGATGTGAACCTGCAACTTGGGGGACCAGAGGTCCATCTCTGGAGAGCAAGCACATTTGAGAGGATAAGGCTGACACATGGAGAGAAGCTGAGATCAGGAGGGACAGCAAACATGTGAGCAATGGAGTGCTGACAGTGTCCACATCCCAGTTCCCTCATTCGGGTCACCCCATCGTTACGTGGCCCAAAAAAGTCGCCTTGTTGCCCAAGCTAGTCTGAGTGCTGTTTCTGTTACTTGCAACCAAGTCTGGTGTGACACATCCCATCTTTTTTTCCTACTGCTTGTTCTCAGCCAAAGGCCAAGACAGCGCAGGACTCTGAAATAAGCAATTTTGGCCTCAGCGGGGACCGTGGGATTGCAGCATCCTCTAAGGCTAGCATGTACCCTGGTTTACTCAGCACAGCCCTGGTTGGTGCCTGCTGCCAGCGAGTAATTGCTAACAGTGCTCCCTTTCAGCTCATATGGGCCTGACTTGAACACAAACCACACAGTTACTTATTTTAGGCTCATCTCCACCATTCACTGTTTTGAAATCCTTCCTGACACCCCCCGCGCCCCCCCCACACCTTGAGCCATCATGCTGTAAGTGGAAACCCCTGGGAGACAGAGACAAAGCATACCTCACCCATCTGTAACCCAGTGGAGCTTCATGCAACACTGTACACACTGAATTGGCTGCACCGAATGTTTATGCCTGAAAATAACTACCACACAGACTTACCTAAAAGAAATCAATTTGATTGATTTGCACTAACCAGGACCTGCATTTCTAGTTTTTCAAGTTTAAAAGGAACCTAACATTTAAGGGTTTGATGATGATGATGATGGTGATAATGATGGTGGTGGTGGTGATGATGATAATGGAAACTTTGAATATGTGCTTATATTTTGGTGAAAGAAGTGAAGTCCGTGCCCCTGAACCTGAGTTCATGGCCACACCACTGAAGCCTGCGCTGTGTGGCGGCTCACTGCTTCTCTGCGCCACTCTGTACCACAGAGATTGAAAGCTGATGTCCCAACAGGACGTCACAGTAAATTCCAAGGGAACAAGGTGAGTTGATTTCATTTCTTCATATATAGGCTTTAATTCTCTTCTTCCCTTTAGTAGTGGAAACAGAGTCTGAGGACCAACCATCATCTAAGCTTCTGGCTCATTTTGAAAATTGGAGTTACTACCTGCTCACTTCCTACTGCTATTTGCCCAAGGAGACCATTGTCACTGTCCAGTGTGATTCAAATAGAGTCAAATGGAGAAAGAACCAGCATAATTATGATCCACTGTTGCATTCATGTAACCATGAGAAAATCATTTGGAGCTTTCTTTCATTGATATATATCTTAGGGTAGAACTTTTTTTCCTCCTTTATATCAAGGCCAAGTAAAGGCATATGTCTTTTATTTATTTCTTTGAAATGATTCTTAGATGATAATTTTCCTTAGCCTAATCACAGCTTGGTTCCATATTCTTACAATCGAGCATTTCTCTTTTCTTTTTGGAGGGAGGTGACTTGGAATCATAGAGAAATATTAATCATTTGGTGTGGTTTTCTTGATTAAAGGAATTGTAAATGGCTATTTGAAAAACTCAAGGAAGGCTCATTCTTGGATTAATATCAGATAAAACTTGTGTCTATAATTCATCTTACAGAGCAATTGGCTCTTCTCTAAAAGTTCAAACACAGTAAAATAGAAGAAATGAGAATAATCATCTGTTAAGCCTCAATTAGCAAAATGTCTCCAGGAATGGGGCTGTTCAATCATTAGGGTAAGAAGAAGGACTTTCCTTACTTATTTCTATGTAGTGTAATTTTGGCAGTCTCAAGAAAGACCCACACATTCCACTCTTCTGGCTCACAAATTGCTTGAATTTCTTTCGGAAGGTGTAATGGTTAATTTTATGTGTCTTGACTAGGCCGTGGGGTGCCCAGATATTTGGCCAAACATTACGCTGGGTGTTTCCGTGGGAGTGTTTTTGGGCATATTTTGAATTGGTAGACTGAGTAAAACAGACTGCGCCTACCCCACACCCCAGTGTAGATGGGCCTCGTCCCATGAGTTAAAGGGCTGAACAAGACGAAAGGCTGAGGTGAGAGGGAATTCCTTCTGCCTGACTGCCTTTCAGCTGGGACGTGGTTTCTTTTCTCTGGCCTTCAAACTAAAAGATTGGCTCTTCCTGTGTCTTTAACCTGCCATCCTTCAAACTGGAACTATACCAGTGGCTTTCCTGGCTCTCCAGCTTGACAATTCACCCTACAGATCTTGGGAATTCTCAGCCTCCACAATCATGTGAGCCAGTTCCTTATGATGTATATATGTGAAATATATATGTATCCTATTGGTTCTGTTTCTCTAGAAAACCCCAACAAACACAGAAGGCACAAATAAAGGCCCATATATCCCAGAGGGGAAGCAGGACTCATACACACTAAGGAGTGAGTGAGACACTGATCATACACTGGAGAGAAGGAGAGGATGGAGGAGGAGCCAACCACCTGAACCAAAAGGTAGAGAAAACACCTGTGGAGGAGATACTTAGCATAACAGCTAGAAGCTTCATTTGGTCCTCAAATAGATTTAAGGGATTTGTTTTTTGTTTGGGTTTTTTTTTCTTAGCAGAAACTAAGTAAATGGTAGAGGGGTAAGAAAACATTTCCATTTGGGGGCCATGGACAAGGCAGTCTGGTTAAGAGATGGCCACCATTTCCCAGGGGTAGGACAGCTTGAGGGGTTTTATCCCATTACTAATGAAGTCAGCAGCATCCATGACTTCCCAGGCAAAAGTGAAGTGTAGGTTTTGAGAGTCAGAGGTCCAAATAAGCAGGCTTGCACGCAAGGCAGGTGACCAAACACTCATGTTCCAGACCGACCCCTGTCATTCCCCAGTGATCACTTTCCCTCTTTTGTCTCAGTTTCCTCATCAGTCAAACACATTAGTCTGACTTTATGCTCTGTAGCTTTAGTGACTGTTGGGCATTTTCTATAGGTTAAGAAAAGTAAGTGTCCCTGTTTGAAGCAGAGACAAATATTTTACATTTGTGTTCTAGAGGCCAAACACATTCTGCACTGTAGTCACCAAGATGTAGATGTTCTGGAATCAAAGGCCACAAAAGCACAGATTTCTGTTAAAGTAAAAAGGAAAGTTGGAGGAAGGCCAAAGTCTTCTCTGGCTAATTTGTCTTCACTTTGAAAATGCTTCCAACAGAAGTGTTGAGGAAGCTCATTTCCTCTCCCAGCCAGCACCTCTCCTATCTTCCAGAAAAGAATTTTAACACAAATGGAAGGAAGGTTGTTCCTCTTCACCTGGTAGCCTGTCCTGCATCCCAGGGCAGATGGCTTCAGGAGCAGTGATGGGGGAGAGCAGGTGCTCCCGGGTGGGGCTCACACTGTGTGGCTTTGGATACAGTTTCATCCACCACGGAGCTGGCATTCCTGACAGCTATACACTGGAATCAGGAGCAGTCATTGTACTCAACAACACACCATTCTTTTTCAAAGAAACTAGGTAATAGTATGTGTTCCTGTTTGTTTTGTTTTCTTAGGAAAAGATGTGGGTATCCTGATGTTGTTATCTTGGTAATTACAAATTACTATGATCTGGGTATAGAAGCCACCCAAGAAAGGGGAGGGGCCCCCATGAATGTGGTTATCACAGAGCATTTGCTTGCTGCCCTGACCGCCCTTCCCCTGCCATCTCCCCACTTCAAGCCTGTCACACATCCTCAGTTTAGTGACTCCCTTCCACCTCTTAGGGTGTGGTGTGGCCTTCTCCAGAAGCTTATGTTGACCTGGTGTGTTGGGTTGGGTGCCTGTATCAGACATTAAGCTCCATCCAGATCCCCTCAGATCACTTTATTATTTTACTGTGCCCCTCCCTGGCTTCTCAGTGTCCTTGTTTTCCCTTTTGGAATGTTTGGCTTTCTGCCGCCTGTACTGGCGACTCTTCTCCAGAAGATCTGCCCTGGGCCTCCTGGCCTCTGTGTGTATAGAGTCTGAGAATGTTATGTGCCTGCCCTTACCGTCCACCTTAGCCTATGACTGGCAGGATAGAAGTGTCAAAGCCTAAGCTCTTCCCCTCCTGCTAGGACAAATCTGAAGCCTGGCCTACACTTCAGAGTTCTCTTGTGGGGTCAGGTGGAAGGTTCTAGAAGCAAAAGTTGTGCTACAGATCTTGACGTTTTGGGGTCTCTTCCCCATCCTGCTTCTTCCACTCTCTTACTGGTTCCTCCTGAGAGCATTACTTGAAACATTAGGAACATATCAGATGCATCAATGTCTCTGGGGGGACTAAACCTAAGATGGCATCCATCTGTATGTTCCCATGGCCCTCTGGACCTACCCATATGATAGGACGGGTAACTCCCTAGCCACTAGCTGGCTCCTGCACTGGATTGGGAGGGAGCCTTCTGCAGGCAGGGACTGTGTTTTGTCCACAGCCATACCTCAGGACCAACTTAGGACCAGCTGACGGATTCAAGGAGCCTGGGAATGAATGAATCAACCACATACTACAGCTCTCAGAATCAACCCCAATGGAAGGTTGAACCCAGGAAAATGTCTGGGCACCTGCAGGGAAGAATAGATCCTAAACCAAAAGTAAGCCAGGGGCTTTCCCGAGAATGAAGTGAGAGTGGTAGGGACCCCAGCCAGTGGGGCTGGTGCCTGAGTCACCCCTTCCTCTTCGTCTTCTTCTTGTGTCTTCACCAGCACATGCTTGGCCTTTGATTCTTGACGCCATTTCCCCAACAGGCCTAACTCATAAAAATAGGCATGGCCATGTGTGATGATATCTGTTGTCTTAGTTTTTAACTCCTCTGCAGTGTCTGCCCCCAGACTCAAACATTCTGCCCCAGGGTTCACATCCATTTATTAGCTGCTAGCTCACCATTGGACGAAGACCTGTCTTGGAATTCCACTATGAGCCCCGTATCCTCCATGTCAGGTCTGCTAGCTGTGGTCCCCCCACTTCCCCAGTCTCCAAGGGGTCCCCACCAGCTGCCCTTTCCAGATGGCAGGACCTGGAGCCTTGGGATCTAATCACAACACCCCTGTCCCAGCCCTCTGTCCCTGCCCAGTGCCAGCACAGCCTGGAATGTGGTTGTGACAGAGAAGCCCAGGCTGTTACCACCGCGCAGTCTCCAGCACGTCCAGGCAGGCCTGGGCAAGTCGCCAGGGGTTTTGTTGACATGAAGGACAGCCCATAGGTTTCCCAGAAGAAACCGCGAGGAAGGCTTGGAATGGAAACATGGCCCAGGTGGAGGCTTGAGCAGATTGGAGGACCCTTACACTCTTAGTCATTTGGGGTTCTGGAAGAGGCTTGGCTACAAGCTGAGTTTATCCTGAGGAAGGTTACCAAGGCCCACTTGTCCAAGGTATTTGGGGGCAGCAGTGAGGCTCAGGAAAAACAAGTCATGTAAACGAAATTAAACAGCTGGAGAGAAAGCTGCCCGTGCTGGAAGAGAAGCCTACCGGCTCAGGAGGAGGGCCCTCGGAGCAGGTCCAGGAGGAGACAGAGCCGTTGGGAAGCGGAGAGAGGCCTCAATCTTATGAACCGAAAAAAACAAGGGCTTGAAAATGTACCTTGTGACCTTGTATTCCTTCCCCTTGCTGGCATGGCCAGTGCCATCCTCCTATCAAATGTTCACAGGCAAACAGTGGGCACTTGGGACCTTGGCTGGGCGAGCAGGAGGCAGGGAGGTGTTAGTGATTTACAGTCAGGAGACCTGGGGAGTCCTTCACACGGACTCCTTGCAGATCACAGCACGGGGGCTGTGGAAGGAGCCGCAAAGTTGGGCAGCTCTGACCAGGAGATCCCAGGACTGTCGGGGAAGACAAGTCTCACTGTGAGTGTCCTATGTCTTCATCCCTGCCACATCGCCCTTTCTGGTTCCTCACATCCGCACAGCTGTCAGACCCCAAGTGTCCTTGCTCCTTCTTCTTTCCTTCCTTCCCTTAACAGACATGGGTCGAGTGGGTCCTTTGCATTAGGTGCTGGGGAGACCAGTGAACAAAACAGGTCAAAGTTCTGCCCTGGTGGAGCTTCAGTTCTCAAGGGAGGACCCAGATACATGTGGAGCACATCAGGAGTGATAAGCCCACGGAGGGAGGGGAAAAGGGGATGTTGCCCAGCATGGTGGGGGAGGGGATTGAGATTTCTGAAGACAAGGGTCAGGGAAAGTCTTGCATTTGGAATGTTTACCCAGCTCCTCTCTATGCCAGACATCGGGCCGACCACTGTATGTGTAAATTCCAGATGAAAGGCTGTGATTCCCACTCTTGTCAAGCTTACAATCTAGTCCTTTTTTTTTTTTTTTGTGCATAACTTGACTCCTCACTAGAGCTACCCTGGTGGTCTTCCTACAACACAGGGGCCATCACGGCACTACTGGGCCTGAAACCCTTCGATGACATCTCAGTGCTGAGAGGTTCCAATCCTGCCTCCTGGAGAGGTTTCCACCCTTCAGTCCCCGTCCCACCCACAACGTGGGCTAGTGTGGGGCACGGCCCTCTCCCCTCGAACTAGGTGGCCGCACAGCCTAACTGGCCCGGGATGGTCCTGGGTTATGTCTGTGATCCTGCCATCATTACCAATAGTGTGCCACTTTACTCTCCAAAGTGTCTCGATCCGGGCAATAAATTATACAGTGCCACCACTTTAATGCACACCCAGCGCTTCAGCTGTATGAAATACTGCTCTGCAAAAACACATTCCACTTACAGTGTTTGCAGTTTGTGCACGCTCCTCCCTCAGTCTGGGTTACGCTTTCCTGCCACTGTCGGATGGACTTCTCCTTACCCCCACAACCCGGCTGACATGTCACTGTCTCTGTTTTCTGGGCTGTCGCCTCACCCTCAGCCGCTCCTCCGCAGTGTGGCTTGTTCCCTCCTTGGTGGCATCCATTCTCTGGTAGAGCGTGCTGTCCACCTTTGTCCCAGCACGGTCTCCTCCTCTGTGCAAGTGGTAGGGCCGGTACCCTGTTCAGCCCTGTGTTCTCGGGCCTTGCACAGAGTCTGAACAACAGCAGATACCGAGTAAGAGTCGATTAAATTGAATGCAGTGCGGATCTGCTCTAGCTTTCAATCGAACTTGAAGACGAGGTCCACCATGCACTTTTTTCAATCTGTCACATAATTTCATAAACATAGTGGGAAGCTGGTACGCCCAGTGGGGGACCTCTGCCTGACCTTCACCTTAATTTTCCCGTCACAGGTGCCCACGCACCTGTACTCTCAAATGGCCCATCCTCCCTGCTCCCTGCCTCCTGGGGGCCAGCGGCTGTGACACGTGCCTGAGTCCTGGGTGCAGGGGAGCAAAAAGGGGAATATTTTCAGCCTATGAGGACTGGCACAGAAGGGAAATGAGATGTGATGATGGGGAGACAGTCCAGAAAACAGAGCAAGAAAATAGGCATCCCTTACCCAAAGCTGACATGAGAAATTTCTAATAAGAGAAACATAGAAGCAGGAAGTTTTGGTGTCAGGAGCAGTTTTTCAAGCAGCTGGAAAAGACATGAACAATTCTTTGTTTGTTTGTTTGTTTTGAGACAGAGAAAGAGGGAGAGCGAGAGAGAGAGTGAGCAGGGGAGGAGCAGAGAGAGAGAAAGAGACAGAGGATCCTAAGCAGGCTCCTCGCTGTCAACGCAGAGCCCCATGCAGGGCTTGATCCTAACAAACTGTGAGATCATGACTGAGCCAAAACCAAGAGGCGATGCTTAACTGATTGAGCCACCCAGGAGCCGCAGACATGAGCAATTCTATGTTTATTGGTCCTGTGCAAGGGAGGACCATGTACGAAGTTTCACCAATATCTTCAAAGTCAGGAGGCAAACAGTTGGAGAGAGGGAGTGAGGCAATGGAATGAGCCCAAACTATGTTTAAAACCTGGCTTTCCACCCACTCAGGTGTTGCTGTATTCATTCCTATTCAGTCATATTTGCACAGCAAATCTAGATTACCGATCTTGGGCCTGGCACTGTGTAAAGTGTTCAAAACACAACTTGTGAAAAGAACAAAAGACCCAGTCCATGCCCGCCTAAAGAGGAAGTCAGAAGATAATCAGATGCTCATAAGATACAAATGCCGTCTGAAATGGTGACTCTCAGGGCAGGTGAGGTGCTGGGGAGCAAGTGCAGGCTTGCCTGGAGAGGCGAGTGGGGTGCCGTGAGCGTGAGGGTGAATAGGAGTGAACTGAGTCCCGGGTGGTGCCTAACAGCTGGTCCTGCGGGGCTCCCCGTGGCGAGGGGACAGTGCAGAGTCCAGTGCCAGCCAGCAGCACAGAGCAGTGCAGTGTGTGGGAGCCAGAGGATCAAGGCAGAGCAGGACAAGATGAGGCTGGACAGAGATGATGGGCAGATCAGGTACCACAGGGCATCTGGTCTTTGGGCAAAGATGAATGGGATGACCAGCGAGGGTTTTGTTTTGTTTTGTTTTGTTTTGTTTTTTAGCAGTGAGCACGGGGTTAAAAAATATGAGCACGGGGTTAAAAAATATGCATGTGTCACCTGATCACATATTTACTTTGAAAACTTCCTTCTGGCTGCTGGTAGAAAGATTTTGGCATGGAGAGATCCTTTGGAAAGCAGCTGCTAGAATCCAGGCCCAAGACAGGGGGTACTGGGTAAGGGTAGGGACGAGGGGGGCAGGACTTGCACTAAAGAGGGGGCCATGCTGTTCCCCATCACCTCTTTGAGTCTCAGTGTATAGTCCTACAAAAGAAACAAGAAGAGGGAAAGCTTACGGTAAGTTAAGAGGCAAAGCGTCTACCTCAGAGTAAATGCTCCAGAGATGGGTGCTTGCCTTCCCTCCTGGCATGAGGCAGGCAGGGGAAACTTGGCTGAGGTTCCTGGGCCTGTGAGGTTCTGCTTTCTGTGAAGATTTTTGTTTTATTCACAGAAGCCATCCAGTGTTTGTGCAGGGAAATGAGGAGAGGAAACAGCCCAAGACACATTGTAGAGAAGTTCCTTTCTGCAATATTTTTGAGGTGTAGAAAGAGAGGACAAGCTATATAGATCCCAGGAGTGTGTCACACACACACACACACACACACACGTACACACAGCCCCCATTGTGAGCTTCCTTAGGTAAAACATGGCGTTGGTCTCTATCAAAATAGGGAGATAAGAAGGCTCAGAAGGCTGTTAACTCTGGGAGTGTTTCTCCATCTGAGGCTTCCTTGGAAAACCCTTCTTGTCTCTTGTAGCTAATCAGGTAATGAAAGTTGTACAGGACTGTGATCAGGTAACCCAGATAAAGGCCCCTTGTGTGCACCCCGGTGCGTGTGGTATCAGGTGATGCGCTCTTCCACTGAAACTAAAGAGTAGCTGCCTCCCTACCCTGCAGGCAGGGAGAGAGCCTCCCTCATTTCACGGGGTCAGCCGGAACAAAGGCTTCGTCACTGGTGGCTGCGCAAAGTGCACAGCTAAGAGGGACCCGCACGTTCGCATTAATCAGATGATGTTATTATAAGCACAGGCAGTAGATGCTTCTGGCTAAAAGGAAAGTGTAATCTCATTGTTTTCTCCTCTCAAAGAAACAACCAACAAAGGAAAGCTCGCCTTGAAGCCCTGAAAGCCAATCATTCGTTCCTGAAGACAAATTTAGGCGAGAACATTTTGCAAACCTGACTGTAACAAATGATTCGTGCCTTAAAAGCCGGTGACCAGGAAGGTCACACTTCTTTTGAATACCCAAATAATGATGGCATTAACCCGAATAGCTGGACTGTTGATAAGCAGCTCTCCTTAAAGAGCCCCTGGTTATTTCAGAGAGCTCTCAAGGGGTGCTCCCCACCACCCCATCCAGTCTCTCAGCTCAGACACCTTGAGGAGGACCCTTCTCCTTCTCTCCCCACTGGCTCCCCATTCATTCTGAAATTTCCCTGCTGTTCCAGCTGGTGAGGAGGATGCTAACGGCCTTACCAAGGGGGCTTCTCCACGGAGCGGCCAGGAAACTACGGAAGGGCTCTGAGCAGAGGAGCACGCACTGTCCTTTAGCAGGATCAAGTTGTTGCTATGTTCACAACAAACTGTAGGGGGCGAGTGGCAGCAGGGAGCCCCGTAAAGAGCCTACTGATGGGCAGGAGACAGATGTCAGGGCTTGGACCAGGGTGGAGGCTGTGGAGGTGATGACACATGGTCTGACTCGATATATTTTAAAGACAGAGCCCACAGCATTGCCTAACAGGAATGTAAGAGAAAGACAGGAGTCTAGAATAACTCTAAGGTCATTGACCAACCACTATCGTGGATGGGGCTGCCATCACATTCTCTGAGGAGGGCATTAGCTCCATCTGTGCTGTTTGCCTGATGGAGCCCTAAAATTGTCACTTACTGGTTATTAAGCCCAGCACTAGGAACAATGAAAGCTGTTTTTTCCCCCTTAGTCAATGAAGGTTATGTTTACTTTTAGCAAACAGATGTCACATGTCAGGCCAAAAGAAATTTTTTTTTTAATATACACATTTTAAGTAGCAATTTTATAGGCAAAATTTCTTTTCCATTCTTTTTTTAAAATCGTGGTATAACTGATATATAACCAGGCAAATTTTCTGATCATAATATAACTTGAAAAATAAGTCATCCAAAGATAAAACAAAACAAAACTTTATTTAGGAATTAAGAAGGAGGGGTGCCTGCGTGGCTCAGTTGCCTCAGCTTCCAACCTCAGATCAGGTCATGATCTTGCAGTTTGTGAGTTCGAGCCCTGCGTTGGGCTCTGTGCTGACAGCTCAGAGCCTGGAGCCTGCTGCAGAATCTGTGTCTCTCCCTCTCTCTGCCCCTCCCCCACTCACGTTTTTTCTCTCTGTGTCTCAAAAATAAATAAGAATTAAAGGAATTTTTTAATTAAAAAAAAAAAGAATTAAGAAGTATATACCTAGATAGCTTTGGGCTCAATGAGGAAATCAAAAGGGAAATTTTTATTGCTAAAGATCAATAAAAACCAATGACTCAGCAAAGGCTGTCCCTAGAGGAAAATTTATGGCCTGTCATGCTCTTTCAACTGGAGCAGAAAGACTAAACAGTAAGAGAACTAAGGTCTTGTCTTAAGGAACTAATGAAATAACAACAACAACCAAAAAAAAAAAAAAGACCCAGGAAATTAGGAGGAGGAGATTTATAAAAACAAATCTAAATTTAATTCAATTAGTTTATTAAAATTTAATTTATTGATTTGTTAAAATTTCCTTTTTTAACTGCATTTATTTATTCTGAGTCTGAGGCGGGGGAGGCAGAGAGAGAGAGAGAGGGAGAGGGAGAATTCCAAGCAGGCTCCAGGCTGTCAGTGCAGAGCTCGACTCGGGGCCCAGTCTCACGAGCAGTGAGATCATGACCTGAGCCAAAACCAAGTGTCAAATGCTTAACTGGCTGCACCATCCTGGTGCCCCTACTTTGTTAAAATTAAATTAAATGTAACATTTATTGAAACGCTTAAATAAACCTAAGGCTGATTCCCTGAAATAGCTAAACCCTTAAGAAACCTGAATAAGTAAAAAAGAAAGAAAAGGAAAAAGGGAGATTCAACCCTGTGGCAATAAATCCAAGGATTCAGTGGGAAAGGATAACTTTCTGGCACATGACCTAAGAGGAAGAAGGCAGCTTGAACAGACCAATTACTGTCTCTTTGAAAGGTGACTAAGATGTGCAATCGAAAGAGTTCCCAGGACGAGAGGGGTCACCGGTTAGTCACAGACCATTGTTCGTTCCATTTCCTTGCCTAATGACCCAGCCACACCACAGAATTCTATAGCAAATAATAGGTACATAATCATGTCATTTGAATTCTGTTGATTGGTTTTCTATTTTAAAAATCTACCCGTTAGGCCAAGCAAACTCAATTATAGTTGTTGTACAATATACAAATATTATGACCATCTTGACATGTTAAAATGTGGTTCATTGCAAAAATAGATGTAGGTGGCAGTGTAGGTGCATTTATTAAAGAGCTAGTGTGTAAATATGTATACATTTGATAGATCAAGATACAGAGGTGTAAGTATATTATTTAATGATAATCATCCAAACTCAAATTAAGGCTATCATGAAGATCACAAAAGAAAAAAGGGAACAAAGAAGGTTATGTGGGAGGTGGAGTATGTGTACTAATTTCACCATATTTCATCCTGAGGAGTCAATAGCTACTGCCTAAGATGGATAAATCATGAAATAAAGATCTCAGTAGAAGAAGTTAAAGTTATGTTGGTTACCTCCAGAAAAACTTGAAACAGAAACAGTTCAAACCAGTCATTTCCAGGAAGTGGGTGTAAAAGAGAGTTGGTACTTTAATTTTATTTTACATTCTTATGTTCTGTTTGCACTTTTTAGAGTTGATTTATTTCTTTTGAGAGAGAGCGAGAGCACGAGTGGAGGAAGGGCAGAGAGAGAATCACAAGCAGTCTCCCAGTTGTCAACTCAGAGCTCCCGCTGGGGGCTTGAACTCACAAACCACGAGGTCATGACCTGAGCTGAAATCAAAAAGTCGGACGCTTAAGTAACTGAGCCACCCAGGTGCCCCTGTTCAGTTTGCATTTTTAAGATCAATTCTTATAGATAGCAACATGTATATACATGGCTATAAAAAAAAGAAAAGAGCCAACACAACAGGTCCCCTTTCGGGGAGGGAAGGAGAGAAAAGCCCCTGGTTGTAGCTTGGCCAAGGAAAGAATTTCTTGGGAAGACAACTGAGAAGCAGTTTTCAGTTGTTTGTGGCGGGTGTGCCCTGTGAGTCACTCTTCACTGCTCCCACACAGTCTGCATTGCTCCTGGATGGATCAGAGGTCTAGAGCTGTGGAACTGGGCACCCAGGTAGCCTTGGCGTAAACATAGAGAGCACATGTGGACTCAGGAGTTGTAAGACAAAGAGACCAGCCAGCACCCTGGTTACACAAATATGTACCCAACAGTTTCCATCTTGAGGAGTTCAGTCTATAGGTAGAGCCAGATATAGAAACAGAGAGAGTTTGCTTGGGGCTATATGCAGATAGAAACAAACTGCTTGGTGAGCATAAGAAAGGAAACTCCTGAAGGGTCAGGGAAGTCACTCTGGAGAAGGTGACCTCTGAATTATATGCTCAACATGGAGGTTGAGTAGGAGCTTGCAGAGAGAGAACGAGAGAAAGAGTGAGAGTGAGAGAGTGAGAAAGAGAGAGAGAGAGAGAGAGAGAGAGGGAGAGAGAGAGAGAGAGAGAGAGTCAGTCAGTCCTCCTGGCCGAGGAAGAGGAAATGGGGCTTGTTCTTGGAATGGGGGGTGGTTGGCGTGTGGGGTGGGAAGATGGGCAGGAAGTAAAGCTACCATGATAGGCTGAGTCACATTGTGAAGCAAAGAGCTCAGGCATTAGCCTGTGGGTGATGAAGCATCAGTGAAGGGTTGGCAGTGGGAAAATGGCATGATCAGATTTGCATTTTAGAAAGATCATTCTGGCTGGGAGTCCAGCTGAGATTGTGACAGAGGAAACACAATGAGAGAAGTCTATGATGTGGGAGGTGTAAAGCGCATGTATGCCAGCAACACATAGAGTGCTACCTGGAGACAGCCAGGGTCCAGCTCCATGTCCCTGGGTGCCACAGTCCCAGCTGTGCCTTAGGAAATGGTGGGCATCAGAGATACCAGAAATAAGGGCTATCCCACAGAGTGGACACCAGACTGGAGAATCCAGAGAGGCGATTTCAGAAAACCAGGGGACAGAGGCGTCAGCTAGGACAGGGCTACCATGTACAACAAAAGATTTCCCATGGTTTGCTTTGCCCCTTTCTTCTAAACCACAATCTGAATCAGAGCTGAGGCCAGATGGAGTCATGTGACTGCCCCAGTCAGGTCTAATTTGCTTTTAATATTTATTCCATATTTATGTAATGGGGTGGAAATAGAACAGATTTTCAATAAAAATGCAATACAGATACTATGTCAATATAAAGCATTGCTATATATTTAATAACTAATATTTTATTCTAATTTATTTGAGTTTTTTGGTTCAGTGATAACTGGATGGCTTTAGGTTACTCAACAGGGATGGAAGTAATTTATGATAATACAGTTACACAAATTCCCCCTCCTGCCCCTGGGTTTTGAATAAACTACTTTTCAATCCCTCTGTCATTATTGACTAGCTGTATAATAAGCCATGTTACTTAACTCCCTGTGGCTCATGTTTGTAATCTGGAATGCGGCATTATTACTATCTTCCTTGCCCGATTGCTCTGAGGCTTAACTGAGTTTACTGTGTGAAAGTTCCAGAAACATAATAACTACACAATAAATGCTGGCTGCTTGCCTTCCCAGTAACATGATAACGAGGGGAAAGAGTACGTATCGGCTCTACCCACTGAGACAACACCCTCACCCCCATATCCTCTGGAAAACTAGGAAAAGATAAGGAAAAATCATTGAGAGTTACTCAGGGTACACATATTGAAAATAAATCATCTGATTAGTTTGTTTTGACATTTGTATGCACCTGTGATCACTACATCACCACGAGCCGGATAGTGAATATAAGCATCATCCTCAAAGTTTTCCTGCACCCCTTAGGAATTGCTCCCTTCTGCCCCTCTCTACTGCTCCCATATTCTTGGTCCCAGGCAGCCCCTAACGTGCCTTCTTTAACTGTCCAGACTATTTTCTTCATACTGAGTTTTGAAAATTCTTTATATATCCTGAAAACAAGTCCTTCAGCAACTATATAATTTGTGAGTGTTTTTCCCAATTTGTGTCTTCAGTTTATCTGATGTTTTCTCAGGATCACACAGGGGTTATGGGACTTGGGGGGAAATATCACAGAGGTAAGGCATCCTTCTCATGGCATCTTATTGGGGTACATGCCATGGAGATGACTTATCACTGGTGATGTTGCCCTAGATCACTTGGTCACCATAGCATCTGCTGTGTTCCTTCACCATAAAGTTACTTTTTACTTACTTATTTGGAAATTGGTAAATCTAGCTCAGACTCAAGGTGATGAGAATTAAGTTTTACCTTTTGGAAGGGAGAATTTTTACATCTATTATTTAGATTCTTCTGTAAGGAAGTTCATCTCTCCTCCCTATTTTGTTCATTCACTTATTTATACCAGTATAAACTCATGGATTTTTTTTCATTCTTTCGATATGTTCCATCTTTTTGTCCTTTTTATTTCCTTACTTTCTCTACAGTATTAGAGAAATAGAGGTTCATCCTGTATTTTTTTTGTCTCAGCCCTAAAGTTAGCTATTTCTCAAAGGTCCTTGCTTCCTTGTATCAGAGAATGGTATTTAGAAATGAAGACCAAGAGGCCCCTGGCTGGCTCAGTTGGTGGAGCATTCAAGTTCAGCTCAGGTTATGATCTCATGATTCATGAGTTCCAGCCCAGCATTGGGCTCTGTGCTGACAGCTTGGAGCCTGGGACCTGCTTTGGATTGTGTGTCTCCCTCTCTCTCTGCCTCTTGCCTGCTCACACTCTGTCTCTCTCTCAGAAATAAACAGGGGCGCCTGGGTGGCTCAGTCGGTTAAGCCTCCGACTTCAGCTCAGGTCAGATCTCACGTTCGTGGATTCGAGTCCTACATCGGGCTCTGTGCCGACAGCTAGCTCAGAGCCTGGAGCCTGCTTCCGGTTCTGTGTCTCCTTCTCTCTCTGCCCCTTCCCCTCTCATGCTCTGTCTCTGTCTGTATCAAAAATAAATAAAACATTAAAAAAATAAAAAAAGAAATAAACATTTAAAAAATGTTTTTTAAAAATTAGAAATGAAGATCAGGATAATGGATGCTCTCCTTTCAATGCAAGGAAGGGGGGAGGTATTTCCTTTGTAAGAGTCCATGAATTTCAGAGGGAGCAATTTACAATTATCCAGTCACATAAAAAAAAGTTCTACTAAAAGTATGATCCATTAACCATCAGCATCGGCATCACTTGTGAGTTTGTTAGAAACTCAAATCATGAGCCTTACCCCAGACTGAATCAGACTTGAGTGTTGGACCCAAGACTCTATGTTTTAATAAGCACTGAGGGTGATCCTTTTGCACATTACAATTTGAGAACCACTGATACAGGAAGTGGTTTGTAGAAATCTTGCGTTAACTATTATTGTTTTGCACTTATTCCAATACCTCCTACAGGGGGCGCTCCAGACAATTGTCAAGCTACAATCTCAGTCTTTGAATTCTCACCATTTTGATGATGAGGACACATCACACAGGGGAAAATGGGCCACATACAAGAAGCAAAAAGAACAAAAGAACCAATTTTCACCAAAATACCAGCAAACAAAATATAATAGCATATAAAAAGGGCAATATACCATGACCAAGCAGGATTCATCTCAGGCATGTAAGGTTGGTTTATCATCTGAAAATCAAGTAATTTCATACAATATCGATAGAATAAAGGACAAAATCCATATGATTATGTCAACAGATACAGAAAAAGCATTTGACAAAGTCAGTATCTCTCCATAATAAAAACACTTAAATTAGGAATAGAAGGGAATTTCCTCACCAAATAAAGGGCATCTATGAAAATTTCACACATAACATCATACTTAATGGTAAAAGAATGAATTGTCTCTTTTTAAAAAACATTTATTCATTTTTGAAAGAGAGAGACAGAGAGAGAGAGAGCATGAGCAGGGAAGGGGCAGAGAGAGAGAGGGAGACACAGAATCCCAAGCAGGCTCCAGGCTCTGAGCTGTCAGCACAGAGCCTGATGTGGGGCTCAAACTCACCAACTGAGAGATCATGACCTGAGCTGAAGTGAGATGCTTAACCGACTGAGCCGCCCAGCCATCCTGGATGCTTCCATTTTAACTTGCAGCCTTACTGTGAAAGATTGAGTGATAATGCGTATAAAATACCCACAGCAGGAGTAGTCATCTACTGTTACAATTATAGAAACATTTAGTTTCTATATTTCTTTTTTTTTTTTAAAGATTTTTAACTTTTAAGAAATCTCTACACCCAAAGTGGGGCTAAACTCTCAACTGTGAGATCAAGAGTTGCACTCTTGAGGTGCTTGGGTGGCTCAGTTGGTTAAGCGTCCGACTTCAGCTCACATCATGATCTCAGTTCAAGGGTTCGGGCCCAACATCAGGCTCTGTGCTGACAGCTCAGAGCCTGAAGCCTGCTTCCAATTCTGTGTCTCTCTTTCTCTCCGCCCCTTCCCCGCTTGTGCTCTCTCTTTCAAAAATAAAGAAACATTAAAAATTTTTTATTTCTTTTTAAAAAGTCGCACTCTCCATCATTTGAGGTAGCCAGCATCCCTTTGTGTGCCTAGTTTCCTAATATAGTTTCAACTTACTATAATTTCTGACACTTATTAAGGGCATGATTAATATTAGCTGTTATTGGTATTGTTATTTCAAAGGAGTCTTATTTCCTGGAGGCGAGAGAGATGGCACATAGGTACAGAAGTTTCTACGTGTGAAAGGAATCCTAGAGGGACACGAGCGGTTGCTATGAGTGTTAAAATTCCATTTGGAATTTTGATAAAAAAATAATGCTGATCATGGGCTGAATTCCTACCATAGAGGGATACTCTGTGGCCAGTTTGCCCTGAGTTCTGCCTGCTGGCATCGCTGAGCTGGGGTGGGTTTCAGAGGGGGCACAGCCACAGCAGGAGTCATGTAACCAGGAGAAACTGGCTTCAGGGAGTGAGGCATTAGCCATCCCTCTCACCTAGCTGCAGTCTGATCCCCACCAGGCCAACCCAGCTCTGAGTTTTCAAGCTTGTTTTCCCAACACAGCTCGCAGCAGCTGCTGTCACATTTCGGGGGCCTCCTCTGCAGTGATACTCCCTTCCACATGGCCACTCTCAGCGGAGAGGCACCAAGAGTCGCCATCTGCGAGAGAGGACTATTGGGTAAGCTTTTTAACAGTTCAGAGGTCAGGTTCTGTTTTGTTTTGTTAATTGCATGCCAAGCTGTCACCTAGAGCTTAGTGAAGGGTAGGAACCTGCCCATAAATTATCTAGTATTCAAGCAATTTTGATATTCTTATCAGGAGCCTCTTTATGCTCAGATGAGCATGCGGTATTTTGCAAAGGTAAGCATTCCAAGGGAGCAGTTAATTATCTGAAACTGGGGTGCTTGGGTGACTACAAAAAGCAAGAGATAGATCTCCCAAGGGATTCAGCACAGGACATGAGCTGACAATTGCTAGTGGGGGGCTTGCTTGGGAACTATTTGTAATATAAGAGGGACCCACTGGACATTTCACAATTCAGGAGTGGCTTGCTGTGGTGGTGGGTGATGTGGTTCACAGGGAAGCCTGGGGATTCCTGTGACTCTGATGGGAGGGAGGGGTGCCCCTGAGCAGCCCTGCAATTGTGGGGTTAGGGTAGTGGCATGAGGACAGCATTGAAACACAACTACTGAGGGAATGGAACACTGAAATGCTTCTGGGGTGGGAGAGAAGGGACATCCAATCTCAGGTCCACCTGCTTTTTGGTTTTCTCTTCTCCTTCTAGCTGGATCTGCCGATGGTTCTAACTACAGTCAAGCTTGTCCAAGTTCTGAGCCAATCTCAATGGGCGAAGCAGGGCCTTTCGGCCCTTCATCTTTTTATCCTCTCATTTATCACAAACATGGTGACAGGCATTGTTCAAGGCCCAAGAAATACAAGAAGATGGAATCGGAGGCATAGTCCCTCCTGGGAAGTAGCTCACTGCCTAGAGCTGGAAAGGGACATATTAATAACCCTAATCTGCAATTTGTTCTTCTAGGCCCTGCCCTGCCCTGCCCTAGAGCTAGTCTCTGCCTGACTTCGGCTTGCTCAACAAACCCTGCCCTGTGCACCCTCCACTCCAGGCCTCTGCGACCAGAAAGTGAAGTGCCTTGGGCCTAGCTTCCGAGCGATGGGGCTATCTCACACCCAGCAAAGCGAGGGAGGCAGGGCAGAAGGATGAAGGGGGTAGGACCTAGTGAGAAGGCAAGGTTGACAAGAGCAGATGGGGGGCAGGAGTGAAACATTTGACAGGACAAGGAGGAAGGGGCAAGGCAGCAGGCACACCCACATCTGTGTCTCTGTTATCTAAAGTTGACATGTCAGCTTTGTCATAAAAATACTGTATGTCCCCAATATTTTACAGTGGTCAGGATGACTGATTTGAAGTCACTCCAACCTGATTTCAAGCCTGTACTTTTCTTAGACTCAGATCAAAGAAGCCCCTGCCCAGGTCCCACACCTTTGGAACTCCATGCTCCAACACAGACACACACGCACACACTTTCCTAAAACTTTCTAAGTGCCTCTCTGGTGTTTGGGACCAGGCAGAGCCAGGAGTGCTGTCCAGGTGGGGTGCCCTGATCCCCGATGGGATCTGAGTGGACCTTGTCCTTGTTTCTCCTCTTGGGGGTTATCTCTGACCCTCTACCCCATCCATGGGGTCAGCCAGATGTCTCTTTTCCTTTTCCCAGGAAAGCAACCTGGCAATCCAATTACTTCTGCTGGCCAACATGGCATTTCTTTCGCATGAGATTGAGCTGCCTAAATGGTACCAACATGCTGATTTTGGTGTCTCACTCCTGTACCATAAAAAAAATTCCTTCATGGTTCTTGGTCACTGAGGTCCACTGCTGACCCCTGGGTTTGAGGTATGTGTGCCTGTGCTCAGACTCACCAATCCATGTTCTGACCACAGTGCTGGCTCCGGGCTACAGATCTATGGGTGGTGACATGGTAGCAGGCTTCCTCTACCCCATGCACACCTCCTCAGGCTTCACACTATTTGCAACAGCAGACATTTTGTTTCCCTGGTTTGGACTTGAACTGTGTTGGACCATGCAGATATTCCCTTGCAGAAGGGACTTTTCTTGCTATGCCAGGATCACCCAACTATCTTAAGAAAAAACTACCTTGACTCTAGAACTCCTCTCCTGTTCTACCCCATACATTGGTACTGAGAGAAAGAGAGAGAGGAGGAAAATATTAAAATGACATTAAGGTGTTAAGGTTGGGAGAAAGACGATGGATTCTGCAAGAAAACAGTTAAGGAATCAAATTTGTTTTCTTCGGAGAAGAGAAGGCAAAGGTGGTTTAATTCTTGCTTTCAAGTATAGGCGATGATTTTATGCAGGAGAGATAGACAGATTATTCTTTATATCTGAAAAGACTAACAAGAGGAACTGAAATTAGATTAGAGCCAGAGAGATTTCAGAGTGATAAAGGATATCCCGAGAAAGCCTTCTCTCCCCTCCTCCCCAAGGACATTCAGAGGGAAGTAGACAATTACTCACCCATGTTCTTTTGAGAATAGTCAGGAGTTTGAGGGGTGGTGGAACAGGGGAAAGTGAGATGCAATTGTGGTCACAGCTGTTTTTATCCAGATGCTGGGCTTCAGCAGAAATGTAGTATTTAGCCAGGGCCCTGAAGAGGTAAATGTTTTAAACCCAGGAGCAAATAGAACTAGGATTTTCAGGGAACATCTTGAGTAGTAGAGCAGCACTTCTGGACTTAGATCTCCCCTTTCTTGACTGTAAAAAGGGATCACAAACTTACTTTTTGTTCTTTCTGTCTCAGAAAAGTTGAGATTTATCTGCAAAAATAAGTTTTTTGCAGGACACATAGTCCAATGACCCCAGCCCATATCAGCTGAATCATGTTCTTGGCACATAAAACATTCCCACTACTTCCCAAGCATGCCCTTGGTATCTTCTTTGCTTAAAATGAGTTTCCCTAACCTGCTCCCTTTCTATTCTGGCCAATTCCTACTCATTTCTTAAGGCCTAGCTTAAATAGTGTTGCCCGTGTGAAGTGTCTCCAGTTGCCTCAGGCTGAGTCAAACAGGGTCCTATTTCTGTGTTGCTGAGCTTCTTTGTCCACACTATCGTCTTCCTTCTGGACTGAGCTCATTATGGATAGGAGTTGCATTTTGGTCTACCAGTTGGCCAAATAGCAAATGATTGGTGGCACTATAGATATACCCATGAACAAGACAGATAGAATTACTCCACTCTAGGAGCTTACTGTCTATGTGAGACACTAATAGAAAA
The DNA here is from genome assembly GCF_006229205.1 of Suricata suricatta. Taxonomy (NCBI): domain Eukaryota; kingdom Metazoa; phylum Chordata; class Mammalia; order Carnivora; family Herpestidae; genus Suricata; species Suricata suricatta. The sequence continues at coordinate 44,234,797 of NC_043710.1, forward strand.
AGAGGTGATTACAATGCCATGTAAGTAAATGCCTGTGGATGTAGAGGGTGGGGAAATGGGTTCTAGACAGAGAGAATGGCATATCTAAGTGTTGGTAGATAGAACCTGGTGCATTTAAGGAAGAGAAAGAAGGTTGGCACTGCTGGAAAGAGACTGGTGAGAGATGGGGACAGAGAGAGAACCAGAGGCCACGGTACCTCTTGAGCTCTGTAGGGAAATGAAACTCCATTTTAATAGCAAGAGGGAAAAATCTGAAGTGTTTTAAGGAGGGAACAGGCATCTCCTCTTTGCACACTGAAAGATGATTTCGGCTGGAATTTGAGGAAGAGCTAGGCAGGAAGTGGTACTGGAGGCAAGGACATTGATTAGAAGGATTCTTTTGAAATAATGGCAGCCTGCTCCAAGGTGAGAACAGCAGGAATGAAGACAGTGAGCCTGTGACAAGGTGTCTTACAGGTGTAATGGACATTTAGTGGTTTATTGTTGGTTTACAGGTGTAGGGTGGAGGTGTTGATGGAAGGGAGGACACAATGGAAGCTTCCAGGCTCCTTTCCTTTTTCTTTTTTCTTTTTTTCAAGAGAGAAGCGAGAAAGAGAGAGAAAGCCAGGGAGAGGGGCAAAGGGACAGTGAGAGAGAATCTCAAGCAGGCTCGATGCTCAGCACAGAGCCAGATCCTGGGGTTGTGACCTGAGTTGAAATCAAGAGTTGGACGTTTAACCAATTGTGCTACCCAGGCGTCCCTCCAGGTTCTTTTCCTGGACAATGTTCAGTGGAGGTGGTATTCATCTCCTTGGGTTGCTGTACCACAAATGGGATGCGATAGAACAACAAACATTTATTGTCCTACAATTCTGGAGGTTGGAAGTCTGAAATCAAAGTGGTGGCAGTGCCATGTACCTTCTGAAGGCCCTGTGGAAGGATCGGTTTCGGCCCTCTTTCCTGGCATCTGGTAACCATCAGTGTTCCTTGGCTTACAGATGGCTGTTCTTGAGGTCTCTTCTCATGGTGTTCTTCGCTTGTGTGTATATAAATTTTTTATAAGGACATCAGTCATATTGGAATAGACCCACTCTACTTCAGTATGACCTCATCTTAACTAATTACATCTCTAACAACCCAATTTCCAAATAAGGTCACATTATGAGGTTCTGGAGATGAGGACTTCAATATTTGAACTTCAGGGGGCACATTTCAACCCCATGGAGGGGTAGTATCATCCACTAAGACAAAGAGTTCATGTGATGAAACTGGTTTGGTGGTAAAGAGATGAAGCCTTGAGCATGGGGCATGTTATATTCGGTGGCCTTGTGAAAAACCACAAGAAGCTGGTTGGGTGATATATTGGGTTGGTGCTTAGGAGAAGAGGGGTATTGGCTGGGCTGGGAGGATAGATTTGGGTTCAGCATATAGGGTGGGTAAGATGGTGAACCTTTGCGGAAGGTCAGACCACGTGGGAAAAATGACCAGCTCATCTTCACAACCCCAGCACCTAGCTGAGCCCTTCTGTTGCTCTAAGTGTTGAATGGATATGTACGTGATGAAATAAAAAGGTTTGTTTAAGTCTCCATTATTTGGAGATCAGAAGGCTTTGCCTGGGTGACGGCTGGCCCCACTCTGGCTCTGTGACAAGAAGGGAGTGGAATGAGGAATGAGAAACAAACATTCTTAGGTCTCACCTTATATTCTCCTCTAGCCTAATTTAGTAAATGTGTTGGAAGCATCCCACCCAGCATCTCCCCGGGAAAGCCAGGAGGTCAGGGTGAGGGATCCTAGGGTTGTGCCCATCTCCTGAGGTATAGGAAGGGAGCGGAGGAAGGGGTATGAGCCTTGCTGTGGTTCGCAGCAACATTTATTTTCTTTTTACTTGAAAATCTTTACTTTTGCCATCAGCCCAGCTCTTAATAAACCAAATTGTACTAGAGTCTCCAAATAAAGCCTTTTTGACACCACCTCCTTTTCCCCCAGATCATGAGACTGATGGTAATGTGATCTTGGAGGACTCTGGGCATGAGTGACTCTCCCACCTGGCTGTGCTGGAGCAGAAGTTGCAGGGGGGCTGTGGGGTGCTGTCACCGTCTGCTGGGCGGTTGGCTGGCTGATCCAGCCTTCTTTGTGCCCGTTGCCTGGTGACACGCAGAGGCCCCTATCTCAGAACCACACTCTGGCCTGCTATTGGTCCGTTGGTGACATTTGTTGACAATAGACACTTCCCTGGCTCTGGACTCTGAAAGAGACCTTGGGAGCTTGAGTTTCAGGCCACAGTACTTGTCGAAATGTAGTTCCTTAACCCGTTGTGTGCCCTGCTGGGAAGGTTGAGCTGCAGCCGCGAGGCCAGGGACCGTGTGCCTGTCCTAAGGCCTAGCACCAGTCTCCGCTTCGGGGTGTGTAGCTGGGCTGGCATTTCTTTGCTGCTCTGTTTCTGTGGCAGGGCAGGGTTTCCCTCCCTTCTCACCTCTGCCTGGATTTTCCTGTATGACAGTTTAAACAAACAGACTTTGCTGGTCCCATCTGAGTTGACCTAGGAAGGGCAGTCTCTAGTACCCAGAGAAAGGTTTGGGTCGATGTCAGATGCTGCAGTCTGGAAGCCTTAAACCTCTCGCCAGAGTGCCCAGGCACGTGTGGATGAGACCTACACCTTCTGAGGATGGAGGTGGGGGGCCAGGCAGGGCAAAAGAGGTGAGAAGACTAAGGTGACTGTGGAGGAGGTGAAAGGGCAGGAAGCCAGACAGAAAAAGGGATTCTGGAAGCTTCCAAGGTGGACTCTGTTGCATCAATGAGGGAATCCATGGCTCAAAGGGGTAGTGCCATTTATGGAGGTCAGTTCTCCAGTTGGGTGAGCACCTAAGTGTCTGGACCCCTCCGACACTCCCTGGGGCGGGGGAGGGGGTAGTGTCTCCCTATCTTTTGCCCCAGCTACCCTTCAGAGAATGGATCAGCTGAGGGCGAGGCTGGAGACAGGCCCAGTCAGGGCAGCTGCAGTGAGAACCAGAGGTTGCCTGGTTAAGAAGAGGAGAGTTCTGGCTCTTTCCTCAAAGGGCCCTGCTCTGATCTTTTAAGCCCAGTCCCACATGGAGGAATGTAGAGACCCAGGCTGCTGGCAAAACCCCCTCTTCACTCCCCACACCAGCATGACTCTCTGTTGTCCTACCTAGAACAAAACCATTCACCTTTAGGTGGGGAAAGCAGAGGATCTTGGAAAGGCCAAGCAAGGCTGTGTGTCAGGCATGAGGGAACAGGGGGGAAAAAAGAGGAAGAACAGATTCATCTTCCCTTCTGTTCAGCCAGCTGCCCAAACCCAACCTACACACCAAGAGGAAGCCCCAAGAGGATCTCAAGACCGAAGAGGAAAGTCCTAGGGGCTCTAAGCCATGTCTTCCAGATTAACTGTTCTATGTCTACAATGGCCAGCACTCCAGAGCAAGTAGGGTTTAGAGCTGGGGCACAAGTGCCAGGACCCCATGGCCATAGAGACATGTGTCCCAGTGACCTCTGGGTCACAGGGATTCCTGCTAGGGCCTGCTGGAGCCCAGGTCCTGGTTGTCTCTGCTGCAGGGCACTGTTGGGATGGATGCAGTGAAAGGACTCCCCACCCCCACCAGGGCTGTGGATTATGTTTATGCAGCTTCTGTCATTTCCTTAGGTCTTTCTGCCAGCAAGTTATTCCCTTGGGTTTGTAGAGGCTCTCTCCCTTCTCTGTGCATTCGAGAACCAGGGGAAAGGAGCTGTTTATGCCCAATGCAGGTGCGATGTGCCTGCTGAGAACACAGTGGTACTTTTCCACCATTAGTTTCCTCACCCGTTTGGACTAAGAACCAGCAGGAAATATCTCCTGAATAGTGTACATCTAGCTTTTAGTTCTGGTTTTTGTTTTTAGTTTTCAGAAAGAGCTGACTTGCTCTAATGCTTAAAGCATAATCTCCATCAAGCATTTTTTGTGTATTTGTTTTGTTTTTGCTTATCAGCATTATTGAGAACAGGAGTGTTGGGAAAATAAACATGGTAAGATCCACTCCAATATTGAAAGTGGAAAGCAGGTGGACTTCACATGGCATGAGCCAGTGACCTTGAAATCAATTCTGAGAGAGTTTCTGAACCAAAAATCTTAAGAGAGTGTTATTGGTTTGCTAGGGCTGTTTTAACAAAGTAGCAAGAATTGGATGGTTTCAAGGACTAAAATTTATGGTCTCCTAGTCCTGGGGGCTAGAAGTCTGAGGTCAGGGTGTTGGCAGGTTCCTTTTAGGGGTGCTGAGGGAGAATATGTTTCGTGCCTTTCTCCCAGTCTCTGGTGGTTTGCTAGCTGTCTTCAGCTTTCCTTGAGAAGCATCACCTCTATCTCTGCCTTCATCTTCACATGAGGTTCTTCCTGTGTGTGTCTGTGTCCAAAGCTCCCTTCTTTATGAGGACTCCAGTTGTACTAGATTAGGGTCCACCCTCCTCCCCTCTCCTCACCTTCACTAATTACATCCACAGTGATTTCCAAAGAAGGTCACATTGTAAGGCACTGAAGGTTAGAACTTCAACATGTGAGTGAATTTGGGGGCAACACAACTATAACAGAGAGATGTTGAGCATTTGGTACAACAGTCATCTATAGAAACATTGGTGCATGTCAGTCTAACTGGATTTCCTCCTTCACAGGATTAAAGATGAGTAAACCAGATTTCCCTGGAGATGTAAGAAGGGGCCAAAACCGCATCACCCTTATGGCCACACCAACGAAGGATGACTTTCTCCTACATCATGTAGAGCCTGACTTCTCCTTTGTTCTGGGGTCTCTCAAATTTATAAGTGAAACTGTGGCAAGGAAATTAAGCCCCCAGTGTGGCTTTGACATCTGGGCTGGTGGGCAAGGAGCTACCATAGCTACTAGTATGGCTGTCATTATCTACCAGGGAGGGACTTCTCAGAATCATTTATAATGAAATCTCTAAAGCTTGGAAAACAATCTCCTATCACTTCCCTTGTCATCATACTACTTCCTTTTAATTTCCAAATCTCATTTGCACCTCTTCCCACAGAGTCTGTCTGAATGAAAGCAAATCTCTGTTTTCGCCAGAAATAACAGTGCAAGGGGAGTGTGGGTGGCAGAGCCCTAACGCCCAAGCTTGGGCCTCCATTTCCCGCCATTGTTCCCTGAGTCAGGTTCCCAAACACTCATTTGGGCTGTCCTGGGGGGAGTTTTTCCAGATAAAAATGGCCTGGTTGGCTGCCAGTGATTCAGGCAGGTTCACAGCCCCAAACCTGTTTTATCTCCCATGCTTATCACTTCTCATCAGCTGCCAGGAGACAGACAATAGGAGCAAAGAGACATTTTGGCCAAGCCAGGTCTTAGATAGCCCCAAGGGTTTTAGAGGCCTCCAAACAACCAGACTCGGGCAGTCTGACCAGGTCCCTCTGGTTCCGGGGCTGGGAGCCCTCTGCTGCTAACACAGCATGGATTCAGTGAGGTCCCATGGCAAGATGGCATTTCCTTGGGGCCCATGATGGCAGAAACGGACCTCTCTGTGAATTGATTCATCCCCTCCTCAGACCTGCTGTTTCAGGAAGCCTAGGACATCAGTGAGAGTTCAAGGGCCCAGGACAGAAGGTGCTCAAAAGGACCTTTCAGAAGAGTGTGCAGGTTTCGTTGGTTGGTTTGGTTTTACTCCTGAAAACTTCACTTCACTTAAAAAAGATAACCTTGATGGTAAAATTAGTGAATTCTGAATTCCAAACTCAAAACTCTGAACTGTCAGTTTCCTGTTTTGATACTGTCTTACAGTTATGCAGGTGCACATTTTGTGCAACTTTCTTTTATTTTAAAGTAAAAAAAAAAAGTTCCTTAAAGGGTAATCCTCGTGGTTCTCCCAAACTCCAGTCAACATGCGCTGTTTGGAGAGCCACAGAGCTTCCTTACCAGCTGAGAGCACAGCATTTAGACCAGACAGATTTCCATTCAAATGCAGCCTAAATGCCTACAAGCTGTGTGATTTGGGGCAAGTTACTTCATCCTTCTGAGCTTGGTTTCCTTATCTGCAAGATAAATCTGAGTGCTTCCCTGATGGCGTGAGGGTGGGGACTAAATGAGGTAACTGTTGGAAAGCACCTAATAGGTTAACACTAAATAAATGTCTCTTTAAACCAGTAATCCACTGGATAGAGGAGCCATGCATGTGTTTTCAGCAAGCTCAGAAAGTCATGTGTGTGGCTAGAAGAATTTTTCTAGAGGCCTCAACGGTGAGTCAAGAGGGCCCACATCTGGACATGATTCGAACATAAGTCAAATGCCTGTGGAAGAATTGTTTGAATTCTGTCCCAATTTTTTCCCCTATAAATTGTTCAGAGTCCCAAGTTTCCTAATGTGGAACTAGATGAAACAATTAACATCACAAAATAAGCAACATTCCATTTCCACTGCAAATAGGGTTTGGCCCAAACCTACCAATCAGGTGCCTGGAGCCAGGTGGGGCAGGGAGTGGCAGAGGCTGAAAGGTATTAGGCCCTAACTCCTGTGTGAAAACTCATGAAGGGACACAAATGTTTGTGAAAAATCCCTCCAGAAAGAGAAGGGCCATCTGGTCTAGGAGATGCCTCATCAGCACCTCCTGGATATTTAAGCCAGCTCTCAGCACACTCTTTCCAGTTTACCTCTGTGTCCCAAGCCCTATATTTCAGACATCCTGGTTACCCATCATTTCTCACAATCCACTGGGGTTTCTCCATCAGGTTGTCCATCCACTTGGAAAGCCCTTCTGCCAGTTCCTTTATTCTCACTCACTCCGGGTAGTGCCATCCCACCCATTTTTCAAACTTTCTGCCAAATCCTTACCTTCCTGAAAGCCTTCTCTTTACCACCATTCAGAGTCCTCCCACCTCCACTGAACAATCCCAGCCCCTGGTTTGCCTGCTTCTCTCCTTTACCATATTCTCGCTTTTATAATATTCATTCAACAAAAACCTACCATGTCCTGCACACCAAGACCTCTGTGTTGGGCTCCAGAGACAAGGTGATGGGTAACATTGGAGAAGTATGAGCATGGGAGGGGATGGGGAGAGAGGGGATGGATGTCAGACGCACAGTGACACAAATAAGTGTATTTGCAAATTGTATTAAGTGCTGGAAGGGAATAAGGTTATGAAAGGGCTGTGAGGTATACTTGAAGGAGAAAGATCCTACCGAGGAATGAGCATTTAAACTGAGCAGATAGGAGTTGTCAGTGACCTAAGTGAGTAGGGCAGGTAGGAGCCTTCCATGAAAAACAGTAGATTCGAAGCCCTCACGACTGCAGAAGGATAGGGTGTTTGCAGAACTGAAGGGAGGCCAGCGAGGAAGCAGAGGGAGGGAGAGAGGGTATATAGTGGAATATCCAGTCATGGAGGACTGTGAGGTCATGCATGGTAAGAATTTGGGGAAATTTCCCAAGTGGTAATAGAAGTCATTAAAAGCTTTTACATGAATAAATAATGTGGTCTGATGCGTATAATTCTAAATAGCCCCCTGATTCCTGTCTAAAAACAGAAGAAGGCAAGAATGGCTAACAAGAGGAGTTGTAGCCTCTCCATGTGAATGATGGTATTGAATATAGGGATTGTGAGCAGAAGAGAGAGCCTATATAGACTTTGGAGGTCTGGCATTTTATTGGATGTGGAGACTGAGGGAGAGGGAGGTGTTGGTGGTCCCAGATTAATGGCTTGGGCATCTGCGTGGATGACGGTGCCACCCACTTACAAGCGCCATGCTGGAAGCAGAGTAGGTGTATGTGGAAATGTCTGAGGTTCAATTTTAGACATAAAATTGCCAGTGGAGATGCCAAGGAGGCAGTTGGATATATCGATCTTGACTTCAGAAGACAGCTCAGGGCTGGAGACATACATTTGGAAAGCCATTGACATGTAGATTTAAGTCATGTGAGCAAATGAGATTGCCTTGGCCAAGATGTAGATAGGAAGAGGAGAGGAGGAAAAGAAAGGAAGAACAGAATCGAGCCTCAGAGAACCTAATGGTCTACTTTGTATTCAAATAATCTCTGTCCCTTTGATCTGAATCAAATCTGTATCCTGGCTTTGATCTTTCAGGGGTAAGCAGTGAACCTGGAATGACAGAACTTTCCTGGGCTCTGAGATAACATATAATATAAATTCATTCAACAAACACTGATGGAATATCTGTGTGCCAGGCACTGTGGTAGAAAATGAGAGTAGAACATGAGTCAGACATAGTCTCTGCCCTCAGAGATCCCACAGAGCAGTGAGGGGAACAGACAAGAGAAGACACCTTGATACCTACGCCTATAACAATGAGTGCCCCCTCAGTACCAGGTACGTGCCTGAAGGCCTCCACTTATTATTTCACATAGTTCTGAGATTGACCCAGGGAGGTGAGTAATAATATTCTCATTTAATAGATAAAAGAGCTGAGGCTAAGAGAATTTTACTTGCCCAAGATCACATAACTTGACTGGTGGTGGAGTAAAGATGTAAACTTGGCCTTGCCTGGCTCCTGCTGTGATCTGGGAATCACCCTCATGGTCTGTTAGAAACATGTCTTGGTTCTTCTCCCCTGCCTTGCCCCTGCTGCAGAAACTCTTGGTCTGCCTGCCATACAATGTGGTTCCCCGGAATGCAATCTACCTCCTTCCAACAGGGAGAGCGAAAGCTTTGGTTTGTCACAGGGGCTCAATGTGCTTTAGCTTTTTCAAGGCGCATGCCCTCAAGGAGCCTGAAGTCTGGGAGAAGAGATGTGATGCATACAAATATCCAGCTTCTAAGAATGATGAATCTATGAACTGTTTCATATATTTAAGACACTCTCAGCCTGACAGCAGACAGTTGTCTCCCCTGACAGCACTTTTTCAATTTCCATAATGGATTCCCTACATTGCATTGTATTTATACTCTACACTTGCAGTAGTGAAGCCCTTCAAAGCACTGACTTTGATACGATCTCACATCTGGTATATTTCTCAAATCTAGTGTCCTTATTCTTGGGGCAGATATCACTGCCCTTTTATTTCTTGCCTTAGGTTTCCACCACAGCCTCCTTCTAGCTCCCTGCCTCAAATTTCTCCCTGGTTGGATCCAATCTTCACATGGTAGTCAGAGTGATCTTGAACTGCCAATCTCAGGTCGATTCCTTACTTAAAACCCTCTCTGGCACACCACGACCTCCAGGATGAATCCAAGCTCCTAAGCCTGGTATTCCAGACTCTCCCATTATATCTTGCACATTCCACACTTTAGCAACATTCTCTGCCCCAGCAAGAGGGGGCTGCTTACAATCTCCTTCCACACACTCTGCTCTTCCCCAGCTCTGGGCCCCTGTTCTTCTGTCCTCCTGAAAAACATGCTTTCTCCCCATTTTCACCTGAACAACTTCTACTCATTTACCAAGATTGACCGGGACAGAGATCACATAGGAAACCTTCTTGGACTTGCGTCTGCCACATTGTGTGACAACTGTCTCCTCGTGTGCTGTTTTCACCACTAGACTAAATCTAATGAAGGCAACTGAGGTGTCTTCTTAGTCTCTGTACCTCCAGCACCTACCACGGTCTCAGGAACATAACAGTCACTCAGTACTTGTTTAAATAAAATGAATGAGTGAATGCTTAATTATAAAGTACTATGATGTGTTAAGTGCCAAATGAGCAGTACAGAAAATAAGCATAAGAGAAAGGAGGAAATGGTCGCTTCCAGTTGGGAGAGTCCCAGAAAGCTTCACAGATAAGAAGAATTTCTGCTGGACCTTGCAGGATGAGATAACACGTATGTAGGTGCTGGCCCAATGCCAACCTGCAACTGGCATTGAGTAAGAGTGAAATGAATCTGATTTGGCTAGGTCAAAAGAAGTAGGGAAGACATCCCATGGGGGCAGGTGGTGGGGGCAAAGGTTTCTTGTTGCAAAACACAGGCAAGTTTAGGGAACAATCAGGAGACCGGTTTGACTGGAGCAAAAGATTTGCAGCCGGGAAGACAAGTAGGTTTGAAACATAGGTGGGGAGAAGCAATGGACAATGCAAAGATGTCCTAAGTGGTCCACAAACAAGAGCCATAATGCTGCCTACACCTGTCCTTCCCACCAAGAAGGTATGAATTTGAACTTGACGAAGGGAGTCTTTGAACAATGCAAAACATTCAGGGCTGTGATAGGGACAGAGTGGGTGAGGTATAGGATTATTTGGTGTCTCTGTACTGTGAACAATAGGCCAAAATAACTGACTGGTTTTTAATGTTCTTTGCCTCTCTAGTTTTGCCTGAATCAGAGAACAGCTGAAGTGACTTAGGAAAAAAAAGTTATTTTAAGCAGGAAATGCAGTAGGGAGGAGAATGGGAAATCCTAAAATCGTGCCAGGAGAGGAAGCCGTCAGTGCTGGTCAGGCTGAGAAGAAGGGGCCTGGCTTGCCCAACTTGGTGCCCGGCCTGCACTTGGGAACAACCTACTGTGAGGCGCTTGAGTGTGGGAGAGAGAGAGGTGGGCATGCGCCGTGGCGGCCACCGCTGGCTGTCGGGAGCCAACACCAATAGTGTGCCATGTTTGGAGAAGGAAAGCAGAGAATGTATTTGGGAAACACACAGGAGAGCTCTGTCCCCTCACCATCCCCACCTGCATCCTGTGAGTCAAAGGGCACAGCGAAAAAGAGATTGGAAGGGAGTTCCAAGCCAGGAGCTAGTCCAAATCTCTGTTTACTGTCTGCGTGGTCTCCACAAGTTACTGAAAGTCTCTAAGGCATGGTCTTCTTTCCCTTCCAGTTTTTTTTTTTTCTTTAACGTTTCTTTTTCCTGTTTTTAAAGTGTATTTATTTTGAGAGCGGTGACAGAGAAGGAGAGCAGAGGAGGGGCAGAGAGAATGGGGGAGAGAGAATCCCAAGCAGGCTTCACACTGACAGCTGTGGGGCTCGAACTCACAAACCTGAACTGAAACCAAGAGGCAGACACGAAGCCACCCAGGCACCCCTCCTTCTATTGTCCTAATGAGGGAGATCTAACAGGTTTTTTTTTCTCCCCAAATCTCAAGTTCTGAGACTCTCCCATGATTTGGCTCTAAAAACAAGAATCAATAGATGTGTATATAGCGAGAAACAGATCTATTATAAGGTATTGGCAATTAGGGAGGCTGGCAAGTCCAATATCCGCAGGGTGGGTTGGCAGGCTGGGGATCCTGAGGAGGTGATGTTGCAATTCTAGTCTGAAGGTTGTCCCCTGTAGAACCAGGAAGAGATGGTGTTGCAGATGAAGTCTGAAGCAGGCTGCTGGAGCCTTCTGTCTTGCTTGGGGGAGGCTGATCTTTTTGTTGTATACTGGCTTTCAACAAGTTAAACAAGGTCCAACCTCATTAGGGAGAGCAATTTGCTTTTCCCAAGGCCCACTTTTTAAAAAAATATTAATCTCATCTAAAAACACTCTCATAGAAACACTCAGAATAAAATTTGGCCAAATATCTGGGCATCCATGGCCCAGCCAAGCTGATACATAAATTAAGCATTACCTGGTTATCCAGCCTTACTCCAAGCCAGAGCTCACTCATCCTTTGGATGAGAACACAGGCAAAAGAAATGTCGATACACCGTGCAGCCCTTTGACAAAGACTTGAGATAGGCAGAGTAAGACTTTCCTCAAGGAACTCAACTGTCTTAATGTTCATGCTTTGCTAGAGGCAAAAAGCAACCTTAGCTGGACAATAGCTGACCTCCAGGATCCTGAAAGTCTTCTTTAACATACGACAACCTTTTGGAAACTTCCTTTATCTCAAGCTACCGCACTCCCCTCCCCCCACCGAATTTAAAAGTATATGGTCAATCCTTCCTCATAATCCCTGTGCAACTCTTTCTGCCCAAGGGCCCGGTCGTGGACTTCACTAAAAACACCTTTTTGGACCAAAAACACATCAAGAATTCTTTCTTGACCCTTCCCCTGGCCCACATCACCTGCCTGTGACCCAGACACCAAAAGACATCATCCACACCTACCCGGTAGTTTCCATCTCTACTCCTTTGCTCACAGGGTGCCTTTCACCCCAAATATCTGTCTCCGTCTATCTCTCAGATCCAGTTATCGAAATCCTACATTTCCCTTCACTAGTAACTCACTTATTATGGCCTTTCAGGAGTGCATGCTAGTAAGAAACCTCAGATAATTCCACAGCCTCTGATTCCTCAGTTTCCTCTTCTATAAAATCCGGGTGGTTCTGAATGTGAAGATTGCATGAGCTAATGCCCAGCAGAGAGAACGGCACCTCCCTGTGTTGAGTGGTGACTTTCTATTATTCTCCACCTGTCCCTCATTTTCTGCTAGAGGTGGTAAAGTGTGGCTGGGAATTTAGCAGTTCCCTTGAATGAGAAATGCTTTGAAAACAGACATCTATGCATGGATGTTACTTTGATTTCTCCCTTCTGTTTGTAACTCCGCGGTCTTGAACGTCCAATGCTTATTGAGAATTACTGCTCAGGGTTGTAAACACACAACAATGTCTGCTCCAATTCACAGGCATTAAAGGATAATTGTGACCATATGTGATTTTTGTTTTATGCCTGGACTCTACGTAGCATTTAAATGGTGACGCTGCTTTTGTGCGTTTGGTTTTAACTACTAAATCCTTTCTCCCGGGGTTATTGATGAAGGCCTGGGTGGGAATGGCCCGCGAAATGTCTGCGCAAGGCAAGGCTGAGTTGCTTCTAGTGCTCCCACAGTGCCTAGGCTTTCAAAGGTGGTCCACAGCTTTGAAATGCTCCACGTCCGAACCTTTAAAGGGCAGCTTTCTGGCTCAATCAGTAGCTTTTTAGCAACTGTATTTCATTCAGCAGCCTATAAGCCATTCACTACTGTGGGGAAATGTAAATGAGGGTTTCTGAGCCCACAAGGGGTAAATGTCTAATCAAGTGGGTGTCACCCAGGCCTGAAAGCCCCAGAAATGCAAATGGCCAGCTTGAGACAAAGGAGAACCTATTCTTGTGCATGGATGATGATGATGGGAAAAACTGGCTTGGAAGGACCTTTGATATACATAGAGTCAGAAGGGGGCCGGGGAGGAAAGCCCCATCCTTAGAAAAGAAAGTGTAGGTGAAAAGTATCCACCTAGTCTTATTTGAATACATTTTGGGAAATATCAGGAAGTCTGGCCCAGTGAAGCGTAAAAACTTGTAAGAGTCCAGCATCCACGTTACTGCTTCATGTTTGCAACTTGCTTTCCCTCTGGCTGTCCTCCTGTTGGGGACAGCAGCCGGTCCTGTGGACCAGTCTCCAAGGGGCGCCAGGAGAGAGAGCCGGGTTTGGCTGCCTCTCCTCTCCCCGGGCCCCCGGGCACCCAGTAGGTAAGGGCCTAGCGGGAAGTCCCGGAGCTGCTGTAAGTGAGCGAGGAGTGCCTCCCTAGCAGGGGCTGAACGGGGCCCCAAGGTCTGTCTATCACAGGGTGTTGCCTCCAGAAGGCACACTTTAATTATCTATTGCTATGTAACAAACTACCTCCAAATTTAGCAGCTTGAAACAAAAGTGCTTTATTATTTCTCTTGGTTCTGCCATTTGGGCTGCGTTTGGCTGAGTAATTGCTCCACATGGCACTGGCTCAGACACTAGTTAGGCTGTGTTCAGCTGGCCGCTTTGGCTATGCTGGAAGGTCCTAGAAGGCTTTGTTCAGATGTCTGGCACTTAGGGGCTCCTCCACATGACCGCCCTCTCTCTCTTATTCTGTAGTCAAGCTGTGGCTTCTTTATAGTGGTGGCTTCCAAGAGCAAAAGTAAAAATGGATATATGTTTAGATATATCACATATGTCATTTCAACATGTTCTCAACCAAAAACAATTGAGGAGATATTTGACATTGTCTTTAAAATTTTTGTGCTAAATTTCAAAATTCTGGTGTGGCTTTTACACCTATAGCACTTCTCAATTTGGACTAGTCACATTTTATTTTATTAATGTTTATTTATTTTGGGGGGAGAGAGAGAGCACAATCAGGGGAGGGACAGAGAGAGGAGGAGACACATAATCCAAAGCAGGCTCCAGGCTCCAAGCTGTCAGCACAGAGCCCGACGCAGGGCTCGAACTCATGAACCACGAGATCATGACCTGAGCCAAAGTTGGACACTTAACCAACTGAGCCACCCAGACGCCCCTGGACTAGCTACATTTTAAATGCTTAAGAGCCACATGTGACTAGTGGCTACGATTCTGGACAGTAAAGAGCTAGACGACCTCTTAATTCTCCTTATCTCTGGAGTAAGGATGATAAAGTAGAACAGGCAAGGACGATAACGTATGTATTTTAGTACTATTGTGAGTATACATGAGAAAGAATACATACCTCAGCAAGTACCTTGCATGCAATAAGAGCTTATTAAACGTTTGTCTTAGTCCATTGGGGCTGTTATACCGAAGTGCCATAGACTGTGTAGCTTATAAACAACAGAAATTTATTCCTCATAGTCTGGAGGCAGGAAGTCCAAGATCAAGGTGCTGGCAGACGCAGTGTCTGGTAAGGGTCTGCTTTCTGGTTCAGTGACAGTGGTCTTTATGCTGTGGCCTCACATGGTGGAAGGGGATGAGGTGGCTCTCTGGGGCCTTTTTCACGTGGGTGCCGATCTCATTCACAAGCCGCCCGCCATCATGACCTAATCACCTCTCAAAGGCCTCACATCCTGATTCTTTGGGGATTAGGTTCAACATATGAACCCTGGGGGACTCGGACATTTGGTCTGACGTCGGTCCCATTTCACTGTTTATGGGTGTTTCGTTGCCAGCAATGGAGACGCTCTCAAGCTTGCTCAGGCAAGGTTGCACGTTCCTGGAGCTGGGGTGAATGGCTCATCTGCTTTTACCTGGTGCTCTTAAGTAGGTGTCTCATTTTTCTCACGTCTCAAATTTTTCACAATTTGTTTCTCTCTGTTTATATGCTCTACTTTCTTCTCCCCACTCACCAGCACTCTGCCTACTCATGGTTCATCTTGGCTCCCTTAGCCTCTCTTACCATGACATGACCTTCTGATAAACTATGACTGTTTCCCAATTCAGATTCCCAGGAGAAGTAATCTGATTGGCCTGGTTCATCTTTTCATGCCAGTTCATGTCCAATGTCACCTGAGAACCGGCTGCCTGGGGTTCAGGTGCCCATCCTTGGTCTAAGCAGCTGGGGCCAGGGATGCAACTTCTTATGACACTTCATACGGTCACCTGGAAATCAGGGGATGTGGGTGGGGTAAGTTTTCCTTAGCGGGGGTGTGGGCAGACAGGCGCTGACTGATATCACAACACACTGTTTGTCTCTGTCACTGGGATTTCCCAGTTGAGCTCATCGGCCTGAAATCACCTGACAGAAGAAAGGTTTCTTCCTTTTACCTGCTACTGTCCTTGACCTTTGGGAGAGCTTTACCTAATAGCGATGCATATTATTAGAGTCTGCAGACACACTGCTTTCTGAGGAAGTCTGGTTAGGTGCAAAGCAGTGCTCAACCTTCCAGCGGGAGGGGGATACGCATAATCCTCCTTCTGTAGTTCCTGAGAGACCCATTCTTGGTCCATACACTTTTGCTGCTCCAAGTGTTTACTTTGCCCCCATCCCGTAAATCACTGTTTTTCTAAGTGGAACTTGTCATGGGACCCTCTTGCATGTGAGTCAGTTGGGAGTGCTCCTCACAGCCACAGACCTATAGCTGAGAAGCCCAGGGAATGTGGCTTATGAATCTGAATGTTTAGGGGCGCCTGGGTGACTCAGTCAGTTGAGCATCTGGCTTCAGCTCAGGTCATGATCTCACGGTTCGTGGGTTCGAGCCCCGCGTTGGGCTCAGTGCTGACAGCTAGCTCAGAGCCTGGAGCCTGCTTGGGATTCTGTGTTCCCTCTCTCTCTGACCCTCCCCTGCTCACACTGTCTCTGTCTCTCAAAAATAAATAAAAAACATTAAAAAAAAAAGAATCTGCATGTTTATTAGCACCATAGATAAGTCCAGTTCACAGTGAGTCTGAGAAGCATTGCATTAAGCCACCCTGTGAACCTCATCTTTTTTAGCATGGACAGGACCATTCCCTAGATTTCAATAAAACCCCTTAGGACACTAAGGGTAACCTAGAAGTTTTTGTGAATTTGTGGAACCTAGAATTTTTTCTAGAACTTTCCAGGGAGTCCAAGGTCCATTCAAGGATATTCAGAAAGCATATATAACAAACAGGAAGGTCCTGGCCACCATCCATTCTGACTCAAACCCCCAGATTCAGTCAGACAGCACCTAAACCTTGCCCCTGACTTGATGTTTCCCATAGGACAGCAAAGGGGTTTACCTGACGGCTCTTGAGTAATAAATCAGCAGAAATCTCAAGGCACCACCCTGGAGAGAGGCCCTCCTGGCTGGCTGCCGGAGTCAGAGCGCAATGGGGTAAGCTCAAAGAAGCCCCAGGCGGGTAGAAAGCAGTGCGTTTGGGGCTGCCTCTCTGCAGAATCACAATGAAGCCAGTGTTTGCATTAGAGCCAGACAATGACTCTGATTCAAAGGACAGGATGCCAAGGCTGAAGGGTGCTCTGGGTAAGGGGGGAGGACCTGGGCCCCTTTCTTGGCTCAGTCTTTGCCTGGAAATGATTCCACTTTTGTTTTTAATCCCATGTCTTTTTTTTCTTTCTTTTCATATCTTTAGGAGCTCAAATAAATGATCATCCATTTCTTCCAGGGTAATCACATATTTTTCATTTTTGACCCAAGAATTTGGACACTTCCCCTGGCCAGTTCTCGCTGTATACAAGCAAGAGATCTGCATTCTCAAGATTATGAGAAAGTGAAGTAATCCCCTTAACAATGGCTCAGAACTGACTTTTCAGCCTCTCTCTCTCTGCAGCCAACACTGGGTTCTTTTGCAAGGCAGCAGGCAGCCTATCTGAGTTCCATCTCTAGTCACGGCAGATACTTTCATTTCTATCCTAGGACAGAAGCCACCATTTGATTGGTGGACATTTAATGGATTTTGTGGTACTTTAGAGAAAGCTTCCCCCCTAAGCTTTAATGGTGTCCAGAAAGTCTTCAAAGTGGGTCAAATTGTACAAAAATGTACAAATATGGTGCCTGCTTATTCATTGGATAGAAAATCTACTATCCTCTCTCCAGCCTGGAACTGGGTGAGTTATATTTAAGTCTCCAGCTTCATCCTGAATATATCTCACTCTGAAAGGATAACCCAAGAGGGAAAAATTAACACAGCCCTATGAAAATCAATTTAACATAAGACAAGAAAAATGGCCCAATATTCTAGAATAAGATATAGAATTTCCTCCCTTTGATGTAGATTTTTTTGGGTATGGAATAAAAATATTTTTAGAAACTACTTGCCTTGTGTTTTTGGTAACTGTTACTGAAATTCTTGTACTAAATAGGAACAAGACTTATGGAAGATAGTCAGCCAAATTAGAAATGACTCCATGGAATTGAAAATGCAGTACAGATTGGCATCCATTTTGGGTGCAGAAAAGTAATAAATATGGTGATGCAAAAAAAAGTGTATTAATGAGAGGATAAACTGAAGAAATTATACTAGAAAACAGAAGAAATATAAATATAAAAAACTAAAATGGGTAATTATATTTTAAATTGTCTACTTAAAATTACTGGAAATGGGGAAATATAGCTCAAGGAAGAATCCTTGATTCATCATTCCATATAAAGAGGAGTGAAATGTTAATGTTCAATTTTTAATAGAACAATACAAATTCTCTTCTGGTGTCTCTTATCAACTTGCTACCATTCTGCATGCCTTCAGAGAAGCCAGGAACTACAGTTCCTAGAATCACCTTCTCTGTGTGGTTCTGGGTTAGAGTTTGTGTAGGAGAGACATTCTCGAGAAGATGGGTTCCTTGTTCTCCTGAGACAGTTGTGACCACAAGAGTGCACAGTCCTGTAACCTCAAAGTGGCCTCATACCTTCTGGGTCAGATCTGTGTGGGGATTCACTGACCTACACAGCCCCGTTCTTCCAAAGTCGTGCGGGCCCCAGTAGTAACTTCTGTTCCTGGAATACCTAGACTTTCATTTTCCTGACCAAGTCCTGGCTGCTACATTTGAATTTAAGAATTACTTCCTAATTTAGTCACCACCCAAAGAATTTAAAGCAGGAAATCTAGTTTCCAAATGACTGCAGAAGTTAAAGCAAACAAAATGGTGTCCCTATAGCAGAGGACAAAATAGAGAAGAAACAAAGTGTAAGGGATGAGGCAAGATGATAGAAGTAACACCGCCCGCATAATGGTTTTGTCAACACTCCTAAAACCCCTTTCAAAATAGGCAAAGGCTCATGTTGGAGTAAAAACAGCAAAGCAATCCAGGGACTGCACATCCAAGATGTTGTAAAAAGGTACTGAAAGGTTGAAAAGGCTGGGGTGGGGATCTGTCAGGCAAATTCAAGCAAAAAGAAAACAAGAGAGGATTTAAGGGAGTAAAGATTAAACAGAAAAATTAGAATTTTTAAAATGTTGACATAAGTAGTTTGCAAATGCATTCTTATTGTAAAATGTTCAAGCAGTACAGAATTCAATAGAGGTAGAGTGCGGCAAACATTTGGTCTTCCATCATCTACTGATCATCTATTTATCTTTCTGTACTGTACTGGCTCTAAGATGCATCTATTTTTATTTTATTTTTTTTTAAGATTTTATTTGTTATAATTGTTACATCCACTGCAGTGCTCAAATTCACAACCCCGAGATCAAGAGTTGCAGGCTCCATTGACTGAGCTAGCCAGATTTTTTTTTAAGTACTATTATTTTCTGCATATCTAAGGAAAAAAATCAGTACCAGTTAAATTATAACGTGCCAGAAATTAAGATGCTTTCTAATTTCACATGGTAAAAAATATCGAATTCTTATAATAGATTTATTCTAACATTTATTTTTGTATAAGAATTTACCTCTTTAATATAATTTCTCTTTCTCTCTCGGCATATATATATATATTTTGTGTGTGATTTTCTTTTTTTTTTCCTGAGGACATAACTTGGGAGATTTTTCTATTTTAGGTCATAATTATCTACCCCATTAAAAATGCCATAGTAGTCATAATTTGTACCATCGTTTATTAATTTTTCTGCTCAATGTTAAAATTTATATTTAGGTTCTTTCATTTCCCCCCATGACAATGCTACAGTGACACCTTCATATATTCCGATGGAAACATTGGTGTGTACATTTTTCTAGAAGAGATACTGGTATAGATATGTTCTTTCAAGTACAAGTACCTTTAAAACTTCAGTAGACGCTAGCATATTGTCCTTCAACAAGACCACACCAATTTATATTCCCAGCAATACTTCTTCATCAAAATGGGCATTATTATCACTACATAAATTTTTGTCAGTTTGGTAAGCACTTTTCTTGTTGACTTTCCTGATTGCCAGAGAAATTAATCACCTTATTATGTTTATTATCCATCACATTTCTTCTGTGAAGTGACTTTTTATATCCTGTGCACATTTTTCTATTGGAGTTTTTCTTTTACTTTTCCTATGACTTGTGGATCTCCTTAGGATTATGGGTAAGAGCCATTGATCTGTTATGCGCCTTGCAAATATTTTCTCCCCTTCTGCTGCTTCCATTTTCACTTTGTTACAACGAAGTTAGCGATGTGGATTTTTAAATATAAGCAATTATGTCAATCTTTCTTTCACAGATTTTAGGGTTTGTGTTCTGATTAAAAATCACTTCTTAATTCCAAATTATTTTAAGTATTCTCCTGTGTGTTCTCACAATAAGGAAATATATTATTTAACTGAAGATGTCTAGAAATAGGGTGGATTCAGGCCTGGTATGAACATTGCCCCAATGAGGCTATCCTGAACTTGACTCCTTGGCATTCCATCTTGATTCTGCCTCTATTTTAGGTTGTCAGCAAAATTGGGAGAACAGGTACATACTTCATATGCAGAGCTCATAGAAAATCCAAAGGACCAAAAACAACTGTATTTTCCTGTTTCTCTTCCTTAGAAACATGAAAAAATTTTCCAAAGCGCCAAAACACTTTCCCTCATGTCTTGGCACAATTACTGCCCAAGCAAATGTGATTACCATAATTGCCTTAAACTAATTCTTTGGGGTGAATAATGGGGAGAGGGTGGGATCAGATACAATGATCACCACAAATAATTTATTAAAATTTTAATGCCAAACTCTTTATCTTTACAAATTTAATGATAAATTTACAAATTTATCAATTTCTATATGATGCTAGGGAAGAATATAACCTAATTGGGCATTTGTGGACCCCCGATCTAAGGGGAAAAAGGCAGGGGGCAGATATTCAGTAGCAGCTGGTAAGAAAAAAATCCAACCTTATATCTGCAGCCGATAACCCTTGAGGAGTGACTCATGCCCTCGAGGAGGGCGAACTATTTCAACCAACACATTCCACCAAGAAAAGGACAGGTGTTCCAAAACCAAAGTTAGAGGGGTGCCTGGGTGGCTCAGTCGGTTAAGCCTCCGATTTCGGCTCAGGTCAGATCTCACGTTTGTGGGTTCGAGCCCCGTGTCAGGCTCTGTGCTGATAGCTAGCTCAGAGCCTGGAGCCTGCTTCCGGTTCTGTGTCTCCTTCTCTCTCTGACCCTCCTCCTCTCATGCTCTGTCTCTCTCTCTGTATCAAAAATAAATAAAACATTAAAAAATATTAAAAAAAAAACCCCAAAGTTAGAGAGGAACTTACTGGAACAAATACATTTCTGTACTGTCCAGGCTCTGCCAGATAGCAACCCTGAAACACAATGGTTTAGTCCTCCAACCGTGGTATTTTTTCATCAATTTCTACTCATTAGGACAGAAGAGAAGTCTCAGATTTCAGAAGTCCCTCTTTAGGTTCATATGGAGAAAAGCAATAAGGTGAGAGAAAGCTGTGCGAAATGATTTTTGTTGTCTGTCCTCATCCTGCAATGAAAGGGAAGCTAACTCTGACGTGGGAGTCACGAGGAGAGGAAATAGTTCCCATAAGGTCTGAAAGAGTGCTGGTAACCAATGAAATCACAGGATCCCGAAGAATGTGTGCCCTGAGCTCTTATACAAGCCGCCATGGCCACTGGTGTTTTATCTGAGGTCTCTTATAAGTTTTCTGTACAAGCAAATGATTTGACACTCTTGACTCACCTGTCTGTGAAAGATCAGCCCAAGTAACCTGACAAATGAATGTGCTGAAAACCTTTGATCCTAGAGAAGAAAAGGAAGTTCATCTTGAGATAAAGATGACATGAAATTCTCATGAGTGTCCCTGGTCAAGCTTTACTCAGTGATGACAGTGGAGCGGTCCACTTCCAGACCACCATGCCTCAGCTTCTCTCTGTGGTGACCATCTATCTGCAGTGACTATGGGGGCAGCCCTTCACAATATACATCCCAGATGTCTGATGTAGTGTTTTAAGATGGAAGCCAACCATTAGCCTGTGGCTTATAAGGAATCTACCTTCCTCATGGCTGCCAGAGGGAGCCATTCTCAAATGTAAATCTGATGAGGACTTAGAGAGAAGGTGCTGCTCCAGTTGAGCTGTGAAGGGCCAGGAGTGCTCAGCTAGAGGAAACAGGAGAATGAGTTTACTGGGAAGAGGAAGCAGCATTTGCAAATGCACCGAGGCATGAAATGTATGTGTCCAGGCAACGGCAAGGAGCTTTGTCAAGGAGCAGCACAGGGTAGAGGAGCAGAAAGAAGCTGGAGAGGCAGCTCGGGGCCAGATCAACGAGAGTTCCGTGAGCTGAACCCAAGACTCAAACCTCATGTAAAGCTGAAGTGAATCATTGAAAGTTTGTGAGCAGCGCCGCAACATGGTGATATGTGAATTTAAGAAAGGTCCCTCTGGTTGCAAGGTAGACAATGACGTGTTGACGGTGAGAATCTTTTATGATAATAATCCGGAGAAGAAAAGCTGAGTGGAGGATGGTGAGGAGCACCTGAGCGGAGTGATTTTTAGGGGGTTAAAAGCTATAGGAATTGATGTCCCTTTGGATAGCAGAGTTGAGGAAGGCACCTGAACGAGTCTGACTTGGGTCCCTAGGTAGAAAGTGGTGCCTTTCATCAAGATGAGCCCTGCGGAAGGGGAGCAGGTTTGTGGAGAAAGATGATTGACTTTCAGTATGATTTTGCCGTCAGCCTTCTCAAGCTCTTGGGAGGTGGGACTTTTATTCTCCCCTGCCAGGTAATGAGCCGCTTTTTACCAAATGCTATATCCATTATCTTCTAGTATCTTTCATTGCTGTTGGTAAGTTTTAGGGTGGACTGATTTTTATTCCTTTGTCAATGACTGTAATTTCTTCAGAAGTTTTTATAATGCCTTAGGAGTGGGGTTTCAGATTTCATCTTGTTCCTGAGCTCACAGAGCCTTTCTGTTCTAAGTCTCAAGGCTGCTTTTTCCTGTAGAAAATGTTCCCGTACTGTTTCTATGCATTAATCTTAATTCTCTAAAGTGATAAAGACTTGGAATAAAAAAAAGAACTTAAAATGTCTCCTGGGCAATTTTTTAATATTGATTACATGTTTGAGATGATAATATTTTAGGTTGGATGACACAAAATATATTATTAAAATTAATTTGACCTGATTTCTCTTATTTTGATATAGCTATAGAAATTAAAAAAAATTTTTTTTAATTGAGAGACAGAGCATGACCAGGGGAGGGGCAGAGAGAGGTGGAGACACAGAATACAAAGCAGGCTCCAGGCTCTGAGCCTGATGGGGGACTTGAACTCACAAACCATGAGATCATGACCTGAGCCAAAGTTGGACTCTTAACCAACTTAGCCACCCAGGTGCCCCAGAAAATTTAAAATAAGATAGGACTTACAGTATATGTATCTATTGGGCAATACTATTTCTTTTTTTAAAAAAAGTTAACAGAGAGGAGCCAAGATGGCGGAGAGGAAGGGAGCTCTGTAAACTTCGTCTGCCCCATTGATCGAACTGAGAAGGACATTACTCTCATCTGCAAGAGCGGAAGGAGAAAATACGGGCTCCAGAAGGAAGAGAACCTGAAGGATACCTGAGTGAGTGAGTGAGTGCGAACTGGGGAGATTGGAAAACGGGCCAGCCCGAGATGGGCAGGGGAGGTGGCAGCCCCAGCCCAACACGGGGCAAGCGCGTGGAGCCCAAGAGACAAAGGGAAGAGACAGAGAGACTGAACACACTCATAGTACTGTCTCTGGGGAAGAGGTAAAGAACGCTTAACTGCGCTTGGAGAAGCTCACTCCATAGATAACTGCTGGGTAGCCTAAATCCCGAACCCAGTTGGAGCAAGGGAAGGAACAGCTTCCAGCCCAGTGCCATCTTAGGAAGGAGTCGGCCACCACTGCAGTGGCGGTGTCAGGGGTGCTCACTTCAACCTCGGTTTTGGGAGTGGGAGCATGCACCTCATTTCCACAGCACATCTCGCCCCCAGCATTGGCCGCGCGAACTCTGAATCCTGGGTGCCAACAGGGGGGAAAAAATAGCCCCCACCTCTACACGATCCCTGCAGAGAGTTGGTGGTGGTGGAGACCTGGGTGCGCGCCCAGGCTACAGGAGCCCCCAGCTCATTTCCAGTAGCTCCCGGTGCCGCCTCCAGCAACAGCTATGCCCTCATTCCTCCCCCAACGCTAACGTGCTGTGGGTCTGTGACGGTGCGCAGGCACATCACCTCCTGCTGCGCATCTCGCCCCAGGCAGGAGCCGCTGAAATCCCAGCCTGAGCCAAGACAAATTGATTCCTCCCCCTAAGAAGCCAGCAACCAAAACAAAAACATCTCATCTGTGGTAGCATAAAAAGTGCATGGACTGGAACTTTGAACCGAGGCGGGCCTTGAAAATACAACTTGGCTCAAACACAGCAAAAGGAGATCAGACTCGTTAGAGTGGCCTACAGTTCATAGTTCAGCAAAGCTTGGCATGACGCCTGCCTATCTAATCTCTGCAGACACCAAGGCGGAGCCTCTGAGAGTAGCCTCCAAGACCTACCACATCAAACCACGCCTATCCAAGAGGGGGAGCTGCCATTTTTTTTTTGTTTTTGTTTTTTTTGGTTGTTGTTGTTTTTGCTTTTTTTAATAATTTTTTTCTTCATTTATTTTCTTTTTGCTTTTTTCTGTACGTATTTTTTATTATTATTACTTTTTTTTACTTAAATTTTTAAAAATTTTTACTCCTTATTTTCCTTTCTTTCCCCCCCCCCTTTTTTTTCTCCTTTCTTCTTTATATAGGAGAATATATCTCATCCCTACCTCTCCCCTCTACTGGTCATACACTTTTAGACTGTCCACTGTCCTTTGTTGTCTCTGATGCCCTTTAATTTTTTTTAATTGTTTTTTTCTTCTTTTTCTTTTTCTTTTCTTCTCCTCTTTTTGTCTCTTTCCTCTCTATTCTCTTTATTTTCTCTCCCCCTGTTAATGTGTTTGTTTGTTTGATTTGTCTGTGTGTTTGTGTGTTACTGTTCCCTCTGTGTGTGTCTGTCTGTTTTCTTTCTTAGGGCTACACCAAGAAACAAGCCAAAGTGTGCAAGACAATGAGTCCCAAATACCACTGAGTAAGGAAATAAAATATTCAAAGGCACAACAAGAGAAACTGAGAGACACCATTAAAAGAATATTTCCTGAAACG
>NC_043710.1:44259431-44275560 GCF_006229205.1 Suricata suricatta
AGATAAGCTGCTATATTACAACTGCCACTTCAGATAGCTGTGAAATTAGGTGATTAACTAGTTGGTACCTAACCTTCTAATTTCTGTATATGTCTAATTACATGAAATAGAAGTGGGGTTTTGATTTTTTACTTTGCTTTTCTGTTTGGAGTATCATTGAAACTACTGTATTGTAAATGATGGAAAATAATTGCATATGTTAAAAAAATAAACTGTATTAAAAAAATAAAATAATTTTTAAAAAAGTTAACATTTATTATTAAGGAACATAGAGAAATAGAGCATGAGCATGGGAAGGACAGAGAGAGGGGGAGACACAGAATCCGAAGCAGGCTCCAGGCTCTGAGCTGTCAGCACAGAGCACGACACGGGGCTCGAACCCACCGGTAGTGAGATCATGACCTGAGCTGAAGTCAGATGCTCAACCAACTGAGCCACCCAGGCACCCTGGGCAATACTATTCTTGATAAATATTACAAGATGGGAAAAGGTATGCTTCCTAACAGTATGATGAGACAGAACAGGTTTATAGTTTCATATTACCTGCAAATCAACATGCAGACTTGTAACAGCAAACTGACATCACGAGCCTCCTGATGAGATACACCAAAAAGAGCACAACGTCATTCAGGATGTATTTGTGCCCCAAATATGTGGCCCGAATCCAATCAGGAAGAAACATCAGACAAACCCAAACCAAGGGACAGTCTAGCCTGTACTGTCCAAATCTATCAATGTCATAAAAGACACAGAAAGGCTGAGAAACTACGAACTAGACACACACTGAAGTATTTAGAGGTTAAGAATCACAGTGTCTGCAGCTTACTCTCAAACAGTTCAGCACAAGTTTTTGTAGGTTATTTATAGAGAAAGCAAAGGGCTGCTCATTGAACTCTTTTGGCTTCTTTTCCATAAATTGAAGAAATTTTGAGAGTCGAGTGTTAAATGTTTCCTTAAAGATACATTTTTTATGTATCCAGCACCGTCGAAAGTGCCAGAAAGTTCTCATTCTTAGGTCCAGGTAAGAGGGGCTCTTTGCACTTCAGACTTCCCATCCTGTCCCTTCTCAATGAGGCAAGGAGATGGCGGGGCCTCAGGGATGCGTCCACTGAGAGCCCACGGACCTCATTCTAGAGCATCCGAGCACCCAGAACCTTACAATTCCCTGCCGTCTGACCCTGAACCCACTTTTAGATTTGAGCTTGCCTGTTGCCTGGATCCGTCTTCCTGAGAGCGGACCACACCGAAGTCCCCCCTAAGGCCTGAGGGACAGACGGTTGCAGGGAGCATTGCAGGAAGCTTGGATGTGCAGGACAGGGTGTCTACATACACTGAAGGGACACCCCTTGGGGTTCAGGCTGTAGGGGGTGGTGCGAGGAGGAGGGATGGAGGGGAGAGAAGTCAGCCTTCTGCAGCCTGGGAGCCAGAAGCCTGCCCCGCTACACCACCTGTTCAGGTATGGAGCTCCAAGGAGTCTGAGAAATCCTTGTGAAGGTCTGTTTGTCTAAGTCTGACAATACAACCCATTCTATGTATAGTTTGCCCGCCTGATGTATCACTTTGAAGTATTTAGCCACATGGCATGTGGACGTGCGTTCCTGTTCTTTCCCAGGCCCTGCAATGCTACACGTGTGACCAGGGCTGGGAAGCCTGGAGAAGCCTGCCTGTAGAGACTCAGCACTACCTCTCCTCTTGGTTCTCATGAAAGCCTTGGGGGTGGGGGTGGGAGGCTCCGGAACGGGAGGCTCCCTAAACAATGGGAAGACCAGACCCTACAATGTATGAGAAGGATATGGGAAGATTGGCAAGAACCTGGACTGAACTCAAGGGGAGGCTGAGAGAACTCAGAAGGCCCTTAAGCAGTAGGCCCTGAGGGAAAACAAACACCTTCCAGGAAAACCTCTCACAGGTGAGGACGGGTCACAGTGAGAACAAAGCACTTGCACTGTGCTAAGGCTCTGATGGCCAGGCCCCAAATGGTGCAGATTGTCCTGAAAACTCTCGAGGGGGACCTCCTGCCATTCAAGCCTTCCCTGATTTCCCGAGGGGGGTTGGGCGTGGGACTACTCTCCTGGATCCCAGCCTGGCCTGTACCAAGAAGCCTCCTCAGAGACTGAGCAGTGCTGGTCCTCAGGGAAGCCCCAGGGGCAGCCCTGGGCTTCTGGAAAGGCTGACCAGCTCCTTCCTGGTGCTGAAGGCCAGTGGCATGGCCACCCTCAGGAATCTCACAATGCCCTAGAGCTGACACTTCTCGCTCTTCACTTGGCAGGCTGCTCCTCATTACCCTGGTGTCAGCTCCAAGGCGACCCTCTCAGAGGCCGTCCCTGACCCCCAGCTAAGGCCACAGCCTGCAGCCCCACCCACCCAGGCTCGCTTAAATCCCACCCTCCTTCACTGTCATTTGCAATAAACATTTGTTACAAAACACAAAAGAAAGAAAAAGTTTCTTTAAAGTTTCTCTCTGTAGGAAGCATAAACAGCAAAGCTCACAGAGTCATGAAACCTAAATCTAAATAGTAGCTGGCAGCAAGCCAAAAATTAATATGAAATATATTTAGGCTAAAAAGTGAATATATAACTTTTCTATTGCTGTATAGCAAATTACCAGAAACTTAGTGGCTTACAGCAACATAAATTCATTCTCTCTCTCTCTCTCTCCCAAAAATGAATACACATTAAAAAAAAAAAAAGGTAAGACGGGACCAAAAGGGTGGGAGGGAAGAGGTATTTTAAGAAAATATTTAGAAGTTTTTTTTCTTAATCTTCTTATATAGACTGTGCTGTGAAGGAAGAAAACATCTGTGAGGAGTGTGGTGCTGGTGATGTGAGGAGGTAGCCTGGGGTGTGTGTGTGTGTGTGTGTGTGTGTGTGTGTGTAAGAAAGGTGGCAAGGGAGAGAGAGACTGGGTAGCCAGAGAGTTGTCAAAGTGGGTCAAGCAAGAGGCACCTGGATGGCTCAGTTGGTTAAGCCTCTGACCCTTGGTTTTGGCTCAGGTCATGATATCATGGTTCATGAGATGGAGCCCCACCTCAGGCTCTGTGCTGACAGTGTAGAGCCTGCTTGGGATTCTCTCTCTCTTCCTCTTGCTTTGCCTCTCCCCTGCTTGTGCTCTCTCTCAAAATAAATAAACATTAAAAAAAAAAAGTGGGTCAAGCAAGACCCAGGCTGACTAGCAGGCACCCAGGAGTTTCCTCATGCTGAGGGAAGTCAAGACATCTGTCCTGCACAGGCCACTGAGGGTGCCAATGCAAGGTCGGGGGCCAGGTGTTGTTGCTCAAGCTTACATGTTCTTTAACCACATCCTGCCTGAGGAAAGTCCAAACCCAAAATAGGAAGGATTTACAAGGTCCAACCTCTCCTGCTACAGAAGCTCTTTTTTTGCTAGGATTAGAGCCTATTGAGTTGTGGAGCCATAGGAGGTTAAGACTCCCCAGAGTGATAGAATGGATTAGGCCTTTTAAACACTTCGGATCCCATTAATGCCACTAGACTCCTCTGTCATTGCAAACGGACCCTCAGAAAGAGGAAGGGACAACCCTCTCACGACTGCACCAAGAGTTAGTAGCCCAATAGGAATTCTAAGGAACCAACCCCAGGATTCTCTGGAATCTGAAACAGGTCTCAGGGAGAGCAATTGTCCCAACACCTCATTTACCTGCATGTGTTCTGACCTGAATAGCACAGTCTATAATTAACCACGCTGAATGTATTGGCATTAGCAAATCAACTAATCAAGTCATAGGGTGATTAGTGGTAAGACAAAAAAAAGTCCCGGGCTTGCAAATTCTTTAGCTCCTTATGGTAGCTTTCACTCCTGCAGTTGTCTGGCCTGGGAATTTTGACTTGCCCTCCATCCAACCTAGAGAGGACACTCACGTGGTGACCCAGCAAGGAGAAAAAAAGGAAAGGGAGGTGAAAAGAGGGTGGGAGGAAAAGGTATGACCAGATGTTGTGTTTCTGAACAAATAAACAGGATGTTGCGTAAATTGCGAGGAATTGAGGGATGGGAAACCTAGAGTCTCCAGTCAGCATAAAAGAGTGAAGGAAAGAAAGGAGAGAGGGTCCCAAAAGATCTGGCACTGGGACATTTGGAGGCTCTTAGGATTTTTCTGTAATCGTATCCTGTTCGGAATTTGAAGCTTTCTGGTTTCTTGACAACAGGGAGAGGAGGGAAAGGAGGGGCCCACTCTGGCCGAAGAATGTAAAATAGAGAGGACAACCAAGAGAGCCCTTGAAGGCAGCCCGGAGGAAAGCACCTGGGCCATGTAGGTGTGTCCCACACAGTCCTGCATGGAAACCTATTAAAGAGGGAGGCGCTGGGCTGCCAGCCCTGGGCATGGAGGTGCTATCTGGGGCTTCTGAGGAACTGTTAGGGTCCATGTTCTGGATGATGAAGGAAGCCATCCTCAGCTTCAGCTCCAAGAAGGAAGTGACCCTTCACAATTAAAATGGGGTGAACACCCTTTTCATTGCTATTATGTATCCCATAACACAGTCACAAAGGAAATGGAGACCCAAAGCCAGCATAAAGCTAATAAGAGGCAGCATCACGCTGCTGTCTTGGGCATAACAAGCAACAATCAAGAGTACTCTTTCAGTGGGACTAAGTTTCTGAAGCACAACCTGGCCATTCATGTGGTTCAAACTAAGTGGGTCAAGAGTAATGTGAGGCATACAGGAGATGGGGACCCCTCCTCCCATGTAGCCTCAAGATACCCCAGCAGTAGGCATCTGGGCCCCGTAATCCCTCTCCTGCAGGTCCAGACTATGCAGTAATCCTAACCCAGAAAGATATGGGCCATCATTCATGGCCCCTTATCTGTGATCTTGCAACTTGGTGACAATTGGACCCCATCCTGAGGACCACTCTTCTCTGCCTGACTTCATACATCCGTGCCCCGTTGTGCTGCCATGATGAAGCAGTCCATGAGGCTGAGCCTCATCTGCCTCCCTCCCAAAGTCTTCACTCAATTACACTGCCTGCTCCTCCGTTCCCTACCCTGAACCTCAGGCTCTGCCTATGCTTATCCATCTCCTTCTCGGGGCTGAGTTTCTGCCTCCTCAGGGTTCAGCCACTACCTGGATCCCCACTGCTCTTTATCCCCCTTGTCTTGGGTGCTTACTGTTCCTCAATGCTACATCTGTGAAAGAGAGAGGCTACTGTGGGCCCAAGTTTGTCCAGGAGATTGTTTCCCGCATTTGCCCATTCTGGAACCAAACACTTGCTTCTGAAACTCAGATAAGGACTGTTTCAGCATTCATATTTAATAATACAGAATGCTAGAAATGAGACTTGAAACATCAGGAAGAGAATATTGGTATTTCCAAGAATGACCCCATCCACGCTAAGAATCATAGCTAAGAGCATAAAGGATGTAGAGTAGCCTGAGAGTCTCACTTCATGGGCAGTTGACAGACGTTTGGCTTTTGGCCTTATCTTGGGACATCCTCCCCAGTGAACTCTGATGTGACAAGGGGGACCTATACCCAGTTTTCATTTTAACCCCATCCCCTTCTGGACCTGCCTGGGCCTCAAGGTCTGGATAATATATCTTGAGTGTCTGTTCATCCATGTATTCATTGATTCGTTCAGTCAATATATAATTCCGATGACCTGCTATGTCTGAGAGCCTGGTCTGGGGCTCACAGCTTCCACAGAATAGCAGTTCTACATCGTGGTTACAGGGTAGGCTTGTGCTTGGATTCAAATCCTGACACTGGTTACTCATGAGCTGCAGGATTTTGAACTTTTAACTTTTTGAGCCTCAGTTTCCTCACGAGTAAAAAGGACAAATGATAACAGTACCTAATGCAGGGAGTTTTGTTAGGCCTGACCAATGGTAACTGTTCAGTATCTATTGGTTATTATTTTATGTGATGCTGATCCCACTCACATTACTAACCATTCCCTACCACAAAACAAAGAAGCCTGTAATTCTCAGGCATTAAGAAAAAAAGTCTCTGACTTCTCTGTGTCAATGGAGATAGCCCAGGCTGTGTTTAGGTAGTCTCCCATCTTGCTCTCTGTTCTGCCAGGAACGATCGGGCTTCATCATTTAGGTAGCGATGAAGTAGGATTTCAAAGGCACTTTCTTAGGGGATCTTAGCAGGCAAAAGCCTGCTTATTGCCTGATACCCTCAAACTGTGCATCCCCATGCTCCCCTAGTTCACGAGCTCATCCAAATGAATGTATCAGGATATTTGCCAGTGGCCTCTGACCCTCCAACTTGCAGGGCTTAAGGATGTTAATTCAGCTTCAAATCTGGGATCTAGCCCCATGCAGCGGCATCTCTTGTGCCCCTTGCTGCGGGTCTCCTTTTGTGCCAATAGACCCAACAACTACTAGACTGGAGATCATACTGGGCATCTGCGTATCTGCCATACCCTGTCACATCACAGCCACCCACTCCTCTTCCTGTGTTGACCCACTCCGAAGACTGGGCCTCTGCCTGTTTCTTCTCCTTAATTCCTATGCAGGGCCACACCTCCTCCCTGGGCCAGGGGCCCTGGCTCTACATCTCAGCCAATGGCCAAGGCCCCAGTTCCCGACCTGGATTCTAAATCCTCCCCCTCAAGGCTGAACTCTCTTTCCCACCGTTCCCACTGCTCCATTTACATATCTTTGGCTCATCTGGTTAGATCTGCCCCCCCCCCCACCTCCCAGGCTGAAGCTGAAAATTGCCTGTTTGCCACTGTAGTCCTTCTCCTACCCTTGGGGCTAATTAAACCACTTGGGTTTGGATTCCTGGGTCTATCAGGCCAGTTCCTCCAATGCCTAGGCCACCCTGACCACACATGGGCTTTGGAGAATCTAGCACCTGCTAGCAATGTGACCTTCAGAAAGTTAAATTTTCTAAGCCCCAGTTTTCTTAAGGGTACAGAGGAAAATGAGATGGAGCTCACGGGGTTATTGTGAGGTAATACAGGTAAAGCACTCGGCACAGGGCCCGGCACAGTCGAAGCCAGCAACCAAAGACACCACGGAACTGTTTAAAGCAGTGGAATGAAAGGCTATCTGTCCATTTCAGCGCTTGTAGCTTTGTGCTCACATACTGCTCCTTGCTCCCTTCTCTGTGCAGCTCACACTGTCCTCAACTAGTACTCAGAACCCAAGGGGTGCCGAAGGGCTCCAGGTACTGGGCAGAGGGCCCGGTGGTTCAGCCACCTCTTGGCCACCAAGGATGTGCATGCTGCTCGGACTCCAGCTGAAGGAAGTAAGCATGCACACAGACCAGGAAAGAGAGAGGACAAGGGAGGGAGAGAGGTGGAAGGAGAATGAAAATGGCAACTCCCAGCAACCGGCCTTCCTGCAAACAGGGCAGAGATGAACCTAAAGGCTCTTCTGTGCCAGGATAAGGGGACATGACAGCACACAAAAGGCAGGTTGCTTCTCCATCCATTCTGTTCCACACGTTCAAGACCCGTGGGCAGGACAGGGCTGGGCAGATGGTCACTTGACGCTATCTGCTCAGCGCTTGGCCAAGCTCTCATCAGCACCCCCAATGCTTCCCAAAGCTCTAGTTACACCTCCCACCAGAAACACATTTCACAGATGGGAGTGCGATAAGACCCATTAGCCTTGGCCTGTATCAAAGCTGCCTCTGATCCCAGCCTCTGAAATCTCATTCTGAGGGGGACGAGCAGAAGGGATTTGTCAGCTCATGAAGCCCGGGACAAAAAAGGGCATAAAGCAGCTTTTTAGGGCATTTTTCCTCTTGTCTTAAGGTAGCTTCCATATGGCCATTATGAGAGGCAGGAGAGAGCCCTGTGTAGACTAGAAATGGGAAGATTCTAGTTCACGGGCTGGTTCTGCCTCGGATTCCTCACGTGAGACAACACACTAAAGTGAAAATGAACATGCTCATCATGACCATGAGCAACATCATCCCACAGCCTTGGGATCATCCCCAGTGTGCAGGGCTGTTAGCACCTGCTCCACACATGTCTCTGCTGCTGCTCTGAGCATTTGGGACTGTATCAGTCCAGACACGGGAGACCCCCAGCCTGATGTGGATCAGCTGTGCAAGTGTGCCGTCAGCTACAAATGTGTGTGTGTGTTTTTTTAAATGTTTATTTATTTTTGAGAGACAGAGACAGAGTATAAGCAGGGGAGGGGCAGAGAGAGAAGACCTTATGACCGGTGTGTTTTTGAAATACCAGTGAAATATTGGGGATTCTCATAAGCAGCTGAGGCTGAAACCACTGCTCAAGACACAGAATCCAAAGCAGGCTCCAGGCTCTGAGGTGTCAGCACAGAGTCCAATGCGGGGCTTGAACTCATGAGCTGTGAGAT
Organism: Suricata suricatta; assembly: GCF_006229205.1. Classification (NCBI taxonomy): domain Eukaryota; kingdom Metazoa; phylum Chordata; class Mammalia; order Carnivora; family Herpestidae; genus Suricata; species Suricata suricatta. The sequence continues at coordinate 44,267,726 of NC_043710.1, forward strand.
CATGCCCTGAGCCTAAGTCATAAGTCAGCCCCCCACCAACTGAGCCACCCAGGCCACACAAATGTGTTTTATCAAACCTGGTAGCCAGTTAGCACTCTGACGGGTGCTCACCAGCCTCACCCACCTGAGAGTCAGAGAGGGGTTTCTGTGGGCCTCACCTGTGTTTCCCCATCAGAAAAGTCCCCTCTACTGGAATGTAAGCACCACCAGGGCAGAGTTTTAATTGTCTGGCTCACTGTCATATGCATCGTACAGGGCACATAGTAGACAGTCCATGAATATCTGACAAATGGATGAAATTGCTCTATGTCACATAGCCAGGCCCGTAAGTTTCACCCTGGAGCCACACGTTCCACAGAATGCTGCTTCCCCTTTGTCTACTCCAGTCGCACACACTTGGCCTCTGTTTAATATCCTCCTCAATCTTCAAGACCTTCATTAAACACAAGAGTTACCATAAGAGTTTCTAAAAAAAATAATATATATGTGTATATATATATATATATATATATATATATATGTGTGTGTGTGTGTGTGTGTGTGTGTGTGTGTGTCCACACCCCTTTTCCAGAAACATGGTTGGAGGGAAGACCTTATGACCAGTGTGTTTTTGAAGTACAAGTGAAATATCAGGGATTCTTATAAACAGCCGAGGCTGAAACCACTGCTCAAGACAGGAGAAGGATAGTTCTCCAAGGACAAAACTGGAATGGGGTAGGGAGCCTGGGCACGATGGGGGAGGAGGGATGGGAGGGAATGTGGGGCAAGTTTACCTGGATTCCTATTGAGTCCAAGTTCTTTAAGAGCTGTGAATCAAAAGTCAAAGTAAAAATATGGGCTTTTTCTTCCCAAGTGGGAACCCAAGTCACCTGAAGCTGGTGTAGGAGGTCCCCTTGCCTTTCCTCCCACAGACACCAGAACGACATCAACTTTCTCATGCACCTCCTTAGTCTGCCCAGGACTGCTCTTAACCTACCCTGCCCACCTGCGGCCCCCAAACACGGACGGTAACATTGATTGGGGTCATTTGACTGAGCTTCTCCTCCTTAAGATATCTAGGATTCTTTATTGAGGACCATAAATTAGAGACAACAAAACTGCCTGTTGCTAAGGAATAAACCCACACTATGGGGTGAGCTATGTATGGTGCTTATAAATATTGCACCACCAGATACACCCACCCCAGTGATAAGGTGTAACTGTGGTTTGAATCTGGGATTAATGCCTGTAAACCAGTTTAGTGAATGGGCCGAGTTCTATGGTTGTATAAACAGGAAAGAGTATGTGGCATTCAGGGACACAATCTTCTTTCTCTTCATGACTTTCTGGTCACTCTTGTGAACGTAGAAGATCTACTCCGATTTAAGACACACAACAATCATACACCGACTTCAAGGTATCTTCCTCCTACTCTTCTTCCTGTGAAATCCAGTCTGGACCTGTGCTCCAGGATAAGGGGTGGGAGGAGTTTCTTCACTCTTTCTTCACTTCCTTCCCACTTCCTGCCACACATTCCTCTGGGGTTGGGCAGGGGAAGAGTGTATCTTTAGTCTTACCTGTCCCACAGGTGCTGCCTCTCTCGCGAGTGTCCACACCCTCTGGGAGCCTCCAGGTGTCCATGGCTGGCCCTGATGGGGGGAGGCACTCTCCCCTCACCATCTTGCAACCCCATTAGCAACCTTCTGCAACAACCCGCTCTGCAGCCTTGTCCTGTCACCTCTCAACTCGCAGGTGACGCCCTCTGGCAGGGTCCCAAATCCATGTTTCAAGCCTAATCTTTCCCAGTGTGTGTTTATCCCAAAGGAAAATGATGCTTCCTTTTCACACCAAAGCTGGTGTTTTTCTGCTCATTCTTCTTTTTAATTTTTTAATGTTTATTTTGAGAGAGAGAGAGAGAGAGTGAGCATGAGCAGGGGAGGGGCAGAGAGAGAGGGAGAGAGAGAATTCCAAGCAGGCTCTGTGCTGTCAGCACAGAGCCCAGTGCAGGGCTCAAACTCACCAACCGGGAGATCATATCTTGAGCCAAAATCAAGAGTCGGACGCCCAACCGACTGAGCCACCCAGGCGCCCTGCTCACTATTTTTACCCTGTCTTAGTGGGTGACTTCAGCCACCTTCTTACCTTCCAAACTTAACAGAGGGCAAGGCTGGGAGGAGGCACCCGTCTCTGTTCAAATATACCTCCAAACTCCAAGGAAGCAAACATTGCTTTCAGGGTCTCTCACGATGGACCCACACTTTCTGCGGTTCATTTCAGGACTGTGAGTTAGGAGCCCTTTCCTTTCTTTCCCCTCTCTCGTGTCGTCAGTGCCCCTTCACTTGGTTTGGGGTACTGGGAACAAGAGGAGAAACAGCGCCGCCCGCTCTGCTCAGCTGGCAGCCCCCTTCCCAGCTCGCTTTCCCTGTAAACCTGGATAGCTTGATGCCTGCTAGAGCTCTTTGGGTTAGCCCTTTAGATGTCCTGCATGGATACATTTAGTACTTCTCTCCAGAGAATGTGCCACTTCTCACCTATGTCTTCATGTTAGGGTTTCCTCGCCAACATTTTGGAGTAACAGGAAGAGTGCCATTTAATATTACTTTATATTAAAGCCGCCTCCCTGGGGCCCTCAAACAGGGAACAGCCAGAGGTGGTAGCAGTGCCCACCTACCCAGACCTTCCACTGTGATTACACGCTGCCTGGGCCACGTCTTGTAGACACATCAGAAACCACAACAATCTGGGTCCCCCGCAGCCACTGCTGGTCTGCGTCACCCTGGGCACTGCCCTGAGCGGAGTGAGATATGCTGCCCAGACTTCTCAACCACATAGACTGCTGGGATTCTACTGCTCCTGCTCTAACATTTCTGTTCTTAATTGCCAATGGTCCCATCAGAGGTTAGAGTTGCAGCTTTCTCTTTGTAATAAGCCTCAATAGATCTTCTGGGATTTAGCCCCCCTCCCCCTCCAAAAAAAAGAAAGAAAAAGAAAGAGGAATGCTGCCCAGAATCTTTTGCCAACGACTCAGAACTCTGTCTCTCTGTGGCTGTTTCCTTGGCCACCTTCCCAAACGCTGACTGGCTACAACACCTCCGTGGCCCACCTCACGTCTCGTTGGAGTTTTGCTGATTGTCTATTTCATGCTTACTTTTCAGTGGCTTACCTATGTTTTGCTTCTCTTTTTCTCTTTGCCCTCCCCATTCACTTCTAGATTGACTGTTTTTTCCTTTTTCCACCCTGCTGGAGTCCCTCATAACCAAAGAGCTCTCCAGAGCCCTGACGACAAGCTCGAAGGGTCCCAAACCCTCCATGGTGTCGTTCCTTCTGGAGGGATCAGGCGCTCTATGCCCAGCTTTGGGCCACTTACGTGCCACAATCACTTTGGCAAAGCCTGTTGATGTCCCACACACGTGACCTTCACTCTTTCCATCCCCATGCACGCAGGCCTTTCCAACTGCAGCACCTGGCTGGCTCCTGTGCCCTGGGGCTTGTGCCGCCTGCTGAGCGCCCCTGGGGCAGGTCAGGTGCGGGGAATGAACACCCTCCCCCCCTCACCAGCAGCTCCCACCCAATCATGCTGGGAACCCACTTCCCTGCTCCTTCAGTAGCTAACTTCCAAGTGCATATTCTACACTGGCTCCCAGACTTGCTCAGCGAGATGAAGTGTCGGTTGCCACACAAGCATTGGCTGCCTTCCTTATCCGCGCTCCCCCCTGCACTCACAGGGTTGTCTCAGTGCGCTTCCAGCGGGATCCAGCCTTAAAGTTTCACAGAAGTGCAGATATGGTGAGCAGATCGGAAGGACCAACAGACTCCGACAAGACTGAAAAGACCCTGAGCTGCATGCCAGGTCTGTACTGCATCTCTCAATATAAAGCTATGTTTAAATGGGACTTCTTTCTCCTTTCTTTTTAATGTTTATTTCTTTTGAGACAGGGAGAGAGAGAACTTGAGCGGAGGAGGGGCAGAGAGAAAGGGAGACACAGAATCCGAAATGGGCTCCAGGCTCTGAGCTGTCAGCACAGAGCCCGGCACGGAGCTCGACCACAAGATCGTGACCTGAGCCACTCAGGTGCCCCTCTTTGTTTTTTTTTTTTTTAATGCTTATATATTTTGAGAGTGAGAGAAAGAGAGTGAGAATCCCAGCTAGGCTCTACTCTGCACTGTCAGTGCAGAGCCTGATACAGTGCTCAAACTTATGAACCAGGAGATCATGCCCTGAGCAGAAGTCGAGTCTGACGCTTAACCGACTGAGCCAACCAGGTATCCCTAGACAGGACATTTCTTTTTTTTTTTTTAATGTCTTTTACTTATTTTTAGAGACAGAGAGAGACAGCGTGAGCAGGGGAGGGTCAGAGAGAGAGGGAGACACAGAATCTGAAGCAGGCTCCAGGCTCTGGGCTAGCTGTCAGCACAGAGCCCGACGCGGGGCTCGAGCCCACCAACTGTGAGATAATGACCTGAGCCGAAGCCGGCCGCTTAACCGACTGAGCCACCCAGGCGCCCCTAAACAGGACATTTCTAACAGAGTAATTTAGAAGCAGGCACCCAGGAAGAGGTGAGGAGAGTTTACTCCTCACTCTGGTCTTCTTCCTCCCCCTTTCTTCACCTTCTTCCTTCCTTTCCCCCTTTCTTCACCTTCTTCCTTCCTTTCCCTCTCTCTCCACTGCCTCCCACCCCAAGCTCCAAAGCTCCGCCTGTAACTCAGTCTTTATAACTCCTCCCTCCCTTCCCAGCCCCCACCGCCAGCTGACCTGGATGCAGGTGTCTGTCTCCTTCCTCCGCCCTGAGCGCCAGCGGCCTTCACCCCAGTCTGCGAGCACACCCCAAAATGCCAGCCATTGTTTCAGACCTTTTAGAAGGAAGTCAGCAAAATGATTCATTGATGAAAGAATCTGGTCTTAGGAAATAAATCCAAAGTCAAACCTAGGGACTTTTTTTTCCCCTATTAGATGGGAAATCTCTTATCTCTGTCAGCTGTGTCAAGAAAGCAGCGAACTCATTTAATATTGGCAAAAGTGATTTAAGGGCTTTATCTGGAAGCCAGTAAAAGTGCTTGTTACAGCAGTGACGGGGGTGGGGGGAGAAGGGGCCCGTTCCTCCCTGCAAGGGCATCAGAATCACATGGGCTCCTTTTTCACTCTGTACACGAGTTCATGCAGGAAATTCAGAGGCTGGAAGATGCCCTCAGGTGTAGGGGGCCTGAAGGGCTTGTTCCCACAGGCAAATCACAGCAGTCAAGAAGAGGCACTACGGCATGGCTCTGTAGCCCTCAGGGTACAGGCTGAAGGCAGAAGTGTCCCTGTGACAGCTCAGCCCTGGACAACTCCCCACGGAGCAGGTGGTGTCCGACATCCTCACACGGTGTGCATGCCTTCCGGGAAGAAAGTTGTGGAGGGGCTACCACTTCTGCTTCTCCACCTCTGCACCCCAGGATGAACGGGGGGCCCGGAGGACTGTCAGGAGGGTGAGTCCCGCAGCAGCATGCCTCCTGGCCCCGTCTGCCCCGGGTGAGTCTGTCCTCAGAGCCCAGGAGCTGGAGGGATGCACTGTCTGCCGGTTTTGTTGACACACTCACATTTTCTCTGCCAGGCAGAAGGATTTATTTGTATGTCTTCATTGAGGGCAATTATTTTTTAGCACCTTGCTGGGCATGCTGGGTGATCTCATCACGGGGAAGAGCCCACAGGTGCCTGTCTGACTTGGAGCAAAAGTGAGAAAGAGCCTCGCTCCTCCTGTCTCATTCAGAAATTGTCGTTCCCTGGCATCTTCACACTGAGACAAGGAGCCCGTCTTTTCTCTCTGGGGAGACACCAGTTTGCCCACAAAACTCATCAAGGATGATATTTTAAAAGCATCCCTCTCTCTTTTGGAGACAGTTTTTCTTTCCTAAAGAGAAAGGAAGAAAACATTTCTGCCCTCCTGCTTTTCAAATGAAGACAGGTAGCATAAAACTTTATTCAGTAAACACACCTAATGCTAGATTTGTTTTAGATTTCCAGGTATAGAATCGTTGAGTTGGGGGAGAGGAAAAATGGGCCCTGACGACAGAGAAGAAGGGGAGACACAGACAGAGGGGAAGAAGCAGGGGGGTGGGGCAGGCAGGGAGACAATGAGGGATAGGCAGACAGAAGTGTCAGCCTAGGGAGTGACACCAGGGAGAGAGACAGGGCACAAACCCCTCCCAGGGCCCCCTGCTTCTCCAGCTAGGGTGTTTGCTGGCCCCTCGCACCTGCTCGATACCCCCACCACTCCTCACCCCACCCACACCTCCATGTGGAGCCCCACTCCCACTGAGCCTTCCCCTTCCGTGGCCCAGACGTGCCTCCTGCAGGGGTCAAGGGTAGATGTGACAGGCGGCCACCTCGCGCCTTTTCTCCTGCCCGTGGCTTACGTGCTAGATACAGGCTCCAGGAAGGTCGGGGGGCGCTCTAGCAGCCACGGATGGGGGGGGGGGGGGGTGGTGCTGGGGGGCGGGGCGCGGACCGGACCCGACCTCAGGTGCCACTTGAAGTTTGCACTTCCGGAAACTGGCGGAAATAAACGTACTTGACCTGCTTCCAACACTGGACTCGGAGGTTTTGTCGGATGGGTGTAGATGCGTGTCCGTGTGTCTACGTGTGATAAGAGATTAAGAACTCGAAGGTTCAGGGTGAACGAGAAAATGATGCACAAATAGTTTTGCTCTTTAGTGTGCTCCTCCTGTCACCTTTCTCTGTCCAACCCCCTCCTTTATCTCATCCCCTTCGACCAGCCCTTCCTTTTGCTCTTTTCAACTCCTAACTCCTTCACGTTTCCTCTTTCTGTGGACTCAACCACTGCCCACAACTGATGTCTAGTAGGATGACATCTGCCTGGAGCCGCGCAGCCCTGGGCGGACCCAGCGTGCCCACCCAGGCCTGGGAGTGGCCCCGTGCACCCTAAGCCCGACCCTTGTCCTACAGGACTGCTTCTGTGGATAGACACACTTCACCTCGATTCCTGGAAATGTTGCAATGCGGTGCCTACCGGGCATCTTCTTTGAGTTTACCCCCCCCCCCTCCAAAATGGGAATAACAAAACCCAGCTGAGAAATAGGATGAGGCCTCACAAGGAGGAGATAAATGACAGAAGAGCAGAAGAGTCGGATATGGCCACGAGGGTTAGAGATTCTGCTCCCCTGGGCAGAGTGGCAGGCCTGACTCTAACAAGCTGATAAAGGAGCACAGGGGTTAAGAGCACAGACTCAAGAGCTAAATCTTGGCTTTACTACTTACGAGCTGTGTTGCCTTGGCAAAGTTACTTAACTTCTCTGTGCCTCAGGTTTTTTTGTTTTTGTTTTTAGTTTTGTTTTTTGTTTTTGTTTTTGTCTGTAAAGTGAGTTGTCATGAGGATAACTCATCAGATAAGTCAGATAAATTCATGTAGGCTGCTTACAACACTGCCTGGCCTGAAGAAAGTACCCTGCATGTATTTTATTTAGCAAGTGCTATGGTAGCAAATAGCGACATTATTTTTCAAAGTTTGCATGTTCATTTCTTAGTCAGGAGGCTCTGTGTCCCGACTGTGCCTTGTGCCAAGCCTTGCCTCACCTTCCTCCATGCTGTCATCGCCTCTCTGAAGTCAGACTGGGCATTCATCACTCTGCACCCCACCCCCTGCCTCGGAGCCCTGGTGCGAGCTGGTGCACATGCACCCAGGCAGTGACATCAGCAGGCGGGACAGGTGTGCGTGTGCGGGCAAGGGGATGACATGAAGGGAGGGATGAAATGTGCCTCCAGGCCCTTGTTTCCCCTGCCAGGTAACGCAGGCACGTGGCATCACTGGTCACTCCTGGCCAGGCAGGCAGGGGGAGGAGACAAGGATGGGATGGTGGG
>NC_043710.1:44275660-44351304 GCF_006229205.1 Suricata suricatta
TGACAGCGCAGAGCCTGCTTGGGATCTTCTCTCTCTCTCTGCCCTTCCCTGCTTATGCTCTCACTCTCAAAATAAAAGGATAAATTTTAAAAAATAGAGAGAGAGATTTCTCTGGCTCTTGGATAGAAAGGGGGCTCAGCACAGGGCAAGCTGGGAAGGAAAGAAGAGACGGAAGCCTGCGTCTAGGTGGAGACAGTGGGGAAGGCGTGGAAGGACGGATGAACTCAACAACGAAAGGCAGAATTGGCCGGACTTGGTGACCACGCAGGAGTCAGCAGTGGGGAGGAGTAGAGAGTCCTGGGTGGCATGTGGTCTCCGGGATAACGGACGGGAAACTATTTTGAGTATTTTGACAACTGTGACAAGCTAAGGTGTCATCTCACATAGGGAGACCCCCACAAGGAAAAGAGGAAATGGTAGTGTTTATTGCTTCTGGTAAACACAGATTGCGCCTGATACCAGGGGCTGGCAGATCCAGGGGCCCTGCTTTTGAGCTGCTCACATATGAACTGGGGAGACAGGCCCTCTGCCTGAGGAGGCCCCATCCTTCCTGCCTCACGCAGGCTGGGTCACAAACCATGGAGAACTTGAGCTTCCCCCAGGGCAGGGACCTCCAGGCCAGCCTGAGTTATGACCACCTCTAGGTTCCCACCCTTCCCCAGGGCACTGGGGTGATATGTAGTTTGAAATCACAGTTACTGGCGTATCTAGACATTTGTCAGTTGGTTGCTTCATCTGTAAATTGGGGATGATGAGAGGAGGAATAAGTTAAGAAACATGTGTAAATTTCCAAGGACAATGTTGGCACATAGTAAGTGTTCAATTAAACGAGGCACTCTATCACTATTACTGCTTTTCATTATACTCAGCACATCCCCATCTGGTCTTTTCTCTCCTTGCCTTGGATATCTCCCACACTTCCCAGCCCCTCTCCTCTCAGGGAGACTTGTCTAAGATAGTTAATCCTCCCCCACATACACCCGAGGACTCACTGGAGCTCTGAACAAATCGCCCCAGGTTCAAGGTGGAGTCTACTTCCTTGTTTGAGTGGATCTACTCTACTGTCAAGAGAAGAGACAGAATCAGGAAGGAGAGAGCACTTTCCAGTTTCTGAGGTCGGCTCAACACTAACCACATCACTATGCTACCTGGTGGAGTCCTCATAGACCTAGAAGAAGGGATCATTGCCTCACTTTATAGAAAATGTAAAATGAAGTATAGAGAGGTCAAGGGGCATGATTGAAGGTCACACAGAAATAACCACGGAGACCAGGATTAAATAGGGGGCTGTCTGATTCAAAAATCTGGGGCCTTGCTTCTGACACCTACAGTCTCATAAAAACTCCCATCCTTGGATGGATAGGAGCAACCATCTCTTTGATGAATAGCTCAAAGGAGGAAAGTAACTCATTCCGTTCCATGTGGCCTTCCAGATGGAATCCCCAAAGGAACAAAGTATGTTCTGGACCTAGATAACCCGGACTGGCAGTGTGTGTGTCCCATTCCTTCTGGGTGTGGCCTGGACACAGCAATGCTTGTGAAATGGAAGGGTTGTGAAAGGAGTCAAGCCGAGGGTGTAGGTGAGCAGACATGTATCCGGGCAGCATCTCTGATACCCCTAGGGCCCTAGCCCAGGCTGTGCAAGAGCCTGGCAGTGAAGCAGAAGCGATTCCAAGTCCTAAACCCTCTAAGGGCACAGAACACACACTCTGCCCTGACTAATGGGAGACACAACCTCATCGGCTCTCTCAATCCTTCCTGGCTTCTAGCCACCAGGAAGAGGTGTCCACAGCCTGCACTTCCATGTGCAGTTTGGACATCTCTTTGTCATCTATCATTCGACTGCAGGTGGAGGTAGAGTCAAGAGTCCTGGGTTCAAATCCAAGCTTTGCCACTTACTAGCTGCGGGCCTTGAGTAATTCTGACTAAGGCACTGTGAGATTTTCAGCAGGTAGACGAGGGCATTGGGATCAGAGAGGGCACTAGGGTAAATGACAGAAAAGGGTTTAAATTCACATTTGTGTGATACCAAATCCAAGGCTCTTTCCAAAAGGACATCTGGTCCACGGAGAAAGAAAAACCTCAGCAAGCAGAGCATCTTTGCTTCATCTCCTACTAACATCTGAAACCCAACCAACCAACTGAACTCAACCATCTACTGACTCAACATGTTAGGCAGGTCAAAGCTCTCTCTGTCCTGTTTGGGTTCCACCAGTAAGGACACCTCTGGCTGTGTGACATTGTATCTCCTTTGTGGGACCCCATGCCATCTTCTGGACAGCACACACTAGTCATGGGTTACCTCAGCCTTGGGGGCAGGTTCAACCTCTCTCTGGAGTGCGAATGCTGACCAGGAATTCAAGATGGCAGAACATGGGGAGTGGGGCTGAGGCAATCTATGTGCCCCTCAGGATGATCCCCATAGGGCACTGGGTGTCTGAGGACCATGCATAGTGGTTGGCTCTTGGAAACAGGAAGCCTTCAGCTCTGAGATATCCCCACCTTGTTTTCTATGCCCATAAAAGGATAAAGTCACGGTGACTTCTGAAGACCAGGCTGCTGGCCAGCCCTTTGTGACATTGTGTTCCTAGGATGGACCCTGTAGCTCATCTTTCTTGGTCTCCCCCTTCTAGTAGGGGATGGAAGCACACTTTGTGTTACGTGGTTGCAGAGCCCAAAGGAAAGCAGCTTATTACTCATCCATTAGTTCATTCTTTCACCCTACCAGGCTTGGGAAATACTACTGTAACAAGACAGAGCATGGCCTCTGCCCTCCCAGGCTTAGTGAAGTGACATGAGATCTGGGGCAGGTGACCAGGCTCTGCCCCAAGCCCCAGCATTTATTACCCAGATGATCTAACCTGTTCCTAAGTCCTCAGAACCACAGTTCCCTTGGGTGTCAGATATGTGTGATAATGTCTCCTTCCTGTGATTCATGTGAGTGAAATGATTTAATCAAGCAAATACAGATGTGCTTTGCTGGCCATAAAGGTCATATCAATTTTAGTTATTACTGTGAATAATGTGACCATTATTATTATTATCGCTACACTTTTCCATTCAGAGGTTTTCTCTGCCTGATCTGTTCCCTGTGCCAGAATCTGGGTAAAATTTACTTCAACAGCAGACTCTGACAATGTTGATTGATCTACTTGGGATCATTAGCCTACTTTAAAAAAAAGTATAAACTCACGTACTGTAAAATTCACCCACTTAAAGTATACAGTTCAACGTTTTTTAGTATATTCACAGGGTTGTATAACCATTGCCGAATCTAATTTTAGAACACTTTGATTCCACCTAACAGAAACTCTATAGCCATTAGCAAATCACTCCCATTTGCCCCCATCAACAAACCAGAAGCAAAAGCAATCTTTTTGTCTCTAGAGATCGTCTCTTCCGGACATTCCATATAAATGGAATCTTCTAATGTGTCGTCTTTTGTGACTGACTTCTTTTACTCCACATAGTGCTTCCAGGGCTACGTTGTAGCACGTATCAATATTGCCTCTCTTTTTATTGCTAAATAATACTCCATTTCATAGATAAAGCAAACTGTATTCATTCTGTCATCGGTTAATAGACATCGGGTTATTTCCACCTTTTGGCTGTTATGAACGGTGCTGCTATGAACATTAGAACACAGGTTTCCATGTAGAACTGTGTTTCCCTTGCTCTTAGGTACACACCTGGGAAGGGAAGGGCTGGCTCATGTGGTAGCTCTGTGTTTAGCATCTGGAGGAACCGCCACGCCGTTTCTCCAAGCAGCGGCACCATTTCACATCCCTGCCAGCAGCAGTTGAGTGTCCCACTTGTCCATTCCCTCACCAACACCGTTATCTTTTTGCTTAAAGTCATCCTAGTAGATGTGAAGTGATCTCTCCTCAGAGCCTTGATTACATTTCCCTGATGACTAATGATGTTGCCCGTCTTTTCATATGCTTATTGGCCACCTCTAGATCTTGCAGAAATGTGTGTTCAGATCCTCTGCCCCATTTTAGATTGTGGCATTTGTCTTTTTATGGTGAGCTGCGAGTTCTTTATATATTTTGGATACAACCCCGTTATCTAATATATGATTTGCAAATATTTTTCTCCCATTCTGTGACTTGTCTTTTTCCCCTTTCTTGATGGTACTGTTTGCAGCACAAAAGTTTAAAATTTCGATGAGGTCAATTGATAAACTGGATGCACGCTTTTCTTTTGCTGCTTATGTTTTTGGTGTCCTGTAAGGTCTACTTCAATGGGCTCTGCCTTTTAAACTTTTTTGTGTGTCTATTATTTTTTTATTTTTTATTGTTAATATAATTTATTGTCAACTTGGCTTCCATACAACACGCAATGCCCATCCCAACAAGTGCTCTCCTCAAGGCCCATCACCCACTTTCTCCTCTCCCCTGCCCCCATCAATCCTCAGATTGTTCTCTGTATTTAAGAGTCTCTTATGGTTTGCCTCCCTCCCTCTCTATTTGTGGCTATTTTTTCCCCTTCCCTTCCCCCATGGTAAGTTTCTCAAGATCCATGTAATGAGTGAAAACATATGATATTTGTCTTTCTCTGACTATGTGTGTTTATTATTTAAATGAAGCTTTGATATTACATATTCAGCATGATTTCCAAGTCCGGAAAAAAAAAGCAATGAATCATCACTCTAATCTTAAGTTGTAGTGACTGAATAAGCCCAATCGAAACCTCCTTGCTGGGGAAGAAACGAGGAAAGGGTGTGTTTTCTAGGTAGCAGGATGGCATTCGAGGTAGGCTAGTAATGGCCCTCCTCCCCGTACCATTGTCAATGCAAGACACTTGCAAGGGAGCTTTCTTTGAGGGAGAAAAGGTGACAGTGTCCGGGACTGAGAGATAAAGGAGTGAAGCAAGGCTGTTATGTGTGCTTTGTGTCCAAGGGCCAAGCAAAGCCAAGTCTGGATTCCTAGGCCACCCTTTTCACCCTCCCCTCCCCATTTCCCACCCAGGAGGGCCTGTGGGGATGAGGAAGCTCTTCAAGATGGCTGACAGAACACCAGGGCCTTTGAACATGCTCTTCCCTCTGCCTGGAAAGTTCCTTGCCCCCAGTCCTTCACCCAGCCAACTCCTACACCTCTTTTTGCTCCTATTTCATTTGTTGGTTCCTAAGGAAAACTCCCCTGATCCCTACCCATCCTGCTCCCATAAGCTCAGGTACCCTAGAGTACATTTCATAGCTACCTGTACTTTTCCTTCGTGATATTGTCACAATTTTTAAAGATATATTCATTCTAATTACTTATTTTATGGTCTGTCTAATCTAAAATTTTTTGACGTTTATTTAGTTTTGAAAGAGAGAGAGACAGAGCGTGAGTGGGGGAGGGGCAGACAGAGAGGGAGACACAGAATCTGAAGCAGGCTCCAGGCCCTACGCTGTCAGCACAGAGCCTGACGAGGAGGGGGGTGCCTGGACCTCCTGAACCATGAGATCATGACCTGAGTTGAAGTAGGAGGCTTAACCGGCTGAGCCACCCAGGCGCCTCTATCATCTGTCTTTTTTAATAGGCTGCGAACTCCATGAGAACAGGGCTTATGTTTGTTTTGCTCACAATTATAGGCTTATCACAGAGTGTGGCATAAAGTAGATTCTCAAATACTTGTGGAATGAATGAATGAATGAATGAATGAATGAATGCAGGAACTGGAAATCTCTCCCCAATGGCCCATTTGTTTTCAGAGGGGTTTGCTTTCACCATTCTTATGGAACCAGAGTCATATAAGAATGTCACTTCCTGGGGGCGCTTGGGTGGCTCAGCTGGTTAAGAGTCAGACTCTTGATTTCGGCTCACATCATGATCTCACAGTTCGTGAGTTTGAGCCCCATGGTGGGCTCTGCACTGACAGTGTGGAGCCTGCTTGGGATTCTCTCTCTTCCTCTCTCTCTCTCTATCCCTTCCCCACTTGCACCGCATGTGCTCTCTCTCTCAGAAATAAATAAATAAAACTTAAAAAAAAAACGAAGGCCAGCGCCTGGTAGACAGAGCAGGAAAAAAAGCCCCTTTCTACCTTTTAGGTGGTTTCAGTAGTGCAGGACCTGCTGCCGTGGGTCTGACAGGTCCCCAGGGTGGGCAGGGAGAACATGAAACATCATTGATCAGTCCAGGGCTTCATTCTGCTTCCCCTTTTGCTGGTTTCACTCTCAAGCTGGCCTTCGCCCTTGGGTGGCCCCACGGCCACAAGTTAGCAGGCTTTCTGCTTCAGACTGGCAGAAAGTAGGCTTCTTCCCAAAAGAGCCAATGACCGCCCAAGAGCTGGGTCTCAGTGGACCACCAGGAGAATATGCTCAGCTCTAAATCGATCCCTTGGAGTAAAATAATGAAATATATCGACTGGCCAGGCCAGAATCATTGGTGGACTCAGGATCCAGGAGCCACATGAACTGAGAGTGGAGGAGGGGCGATTCCCCAAAGGAAAAGGGAGAACTGAGAGTGGAGGAGGGGCGATTCCCCAAAGGAAAAGGGAGATGTTCTGATCAGCTGAAGGGCGAGTGAAGGTGGGAGAGGCAGAGGCTGAAGTGTTCCCTGGGAGGGTCGTCTGGAGCACAAACCCGATCATGTTGCTCTCCCGCCTTCAGGACAGACTGAGCAAGGCCTTCGAAGTGTGGCCGCAGCCCATATCTCTAAGACGACTCCCTGCTGCACCCGTGCCCACACAGGCACTGCTTCCCGCCGTCCACAGGTGGGCCTGTCCCTCCCTCATCCTTCAGGTGAAATGCAAAAGCCCTCGCCTGCAAGGAGCACCTTGCTGTCACCCTTCCTGGCCCTCACAGAGCGGCTGCCCCTCACCCCACCCCACCCCACACCCCACCGCCTCCACTTTCCCGGGTTAGAATTCCAACCCGGTGATCATTTACCCCTGCTCACTCCGGCCCTGCAAAAGGCCTCCCAACACAAACTAGTCACTCGGTGAATGTTGGTTGACTGCATTAATTATCCTGCCAGGCAAAGGAAGACATTGAAGAAGGTCCTGAGGGCTTGGTTTCTTTGGATATAATTTCAGTACCGACTGGCTTGATCAGGACACTCATACTGGGGGACAAACCCCAGGCTCAACTTATGTTGTCCTCCGATTCACTGAATAGAGGTTTCATTGTCCCTTGCAGTTATCACACATCCTCCACATGCACCATGACCCTGTATGTTCTCTGAGAGACCCTCATCTCTGCCAGCAGGCAGTTCGAGGCCCAGCCATCCCAACATTCCAGGGGCCTCGGGGGTCAGCGCGGGGCTCAAAGCCCATGAAGCAGCCCCTCTGGGGGCAGGAGAGGCTCATTGCTTCCCGGGTGGCCCGCGTGTTTGTCTGACACAGTTTTGCCCACCCAGAGTCTGTCTGTCTGCCTGCCTGTCTGTCTGTCGGCCTGTCAGTCTCCAGGTCTGAAGCCTGCTGCTGGCAGCTGCCTTTGCCTCCGTGGCCCTGCTCTCTCAGGTATTATGGAGGGAGGTGAGGAGGGTTGTCTCTCTACCCCAGGCAGCGTGCAAGTAGCTATGACTGTCTACTGTACCAGAGACGGAAATGGAGTCTCAAAATGGCAAAATAACTGGCCTTGTGCGCGTTTGTCTACATAGCTGGACGTTACACATTACATCATGAAGGTAGCTTCGGAGAAACGGGGTGGGCTGTGTCTGGTGGGCTCGCGGATCTCTGCCAGCCGCCCGCCACCCCTCACAGTAACACCCCACCCCTCGGACCTCTCTGCCTCACCCTCGTTGTTCATTCATTCTCAAATATTTATTTTCTAGGCATGACTCTAAGCTCTGGGATACAGCAACCAACAAGACAGGCTTCAGACCTTAACTTCCCTAAGATATGACAGAAAATAAATACAGAAATAAGTACATTAATGCAGTTTTAGATCATGGATGAGTGCTATGCAAAAAATAACCAGGTAGTGAGGGTGTGCCTGGGTGGCTCAGTTGGTTAAGCATCTGCCTTCAGCTCAGCTCATGATCTCATGGTTCATGGGTTCAAGCCCCACATCAGGTGTTCTGCTGTCGCATCAAGCCTGCTTTGGATCCTCTGTTCCCCCAGTCCTGTCTCTGCCCTGTTTGTGTGCTCTCTCTCTCCCTCTCTCTCTCTCTCTCTCTCTCAAAAATAAATTAATTAATTAAATCAGGTATTGTTAATATTCTAGATCTTAAATTCATTGGTGGGTTCATAAGTGTTTGTTACGTTATCATGCTTCATAACTTACCTATTTTTTCCATCTATTCTCTGTACCTTATTTGAATTTGCAATTATATCAAAGTTCTGCTTATAAAAAGATTGGGTTTAAGGGCACAGAGTGATTGTGATGGGGAGTGGGGGGCTCTCACATGAAGTCCCCAAGGAAGGCCTCTCCTCAGATGTATAATTCCACTGAGATTGGAAGGACAGGAGGGAGCCCTCAGAGCACCAGTCCAAGTGAGGAGCAATGGGGCAGCAGAGGAGTCGGGGAAGACCCTGATAGAATGACTGGAAAGTTCCAGAAGCACAGAGGCTGGTGCATCTGGAGCCCAGGG
The DNA here is from genome assembly GCF_006229205.1 of Suricata suricatta. Classification (NCBI taxonomy): domain Eukaryota; kingdom Metazoa; phylum Chordata; class Mammalia; order Carnivora; family Herpestidae; genus Suricata; species Suricata suricatta. Next base: position 44,284,180 of record NC_043710.1, read on the forward strand.
ACTGAGAGATCTGGACAAGGGGAAAAAAGAAGGTGGGCCACATAGGAAGCAGGGACCTTGAGTGCAGAGCATGGGGGTGTTATTTTGAGTATAACGGGAAGCGGGTTTTGTTTTGAAAAGATTAGCCTCTCAGGAGCTCTGAGGGGAGCCACAGTTGCCCCCGCCACCCCCCAGCTCCTCCCCCCTCTCCTCAAGAGGTCAGGACTTACCGGAGATGCCAGAGTCTAGCCTTACCCCTCTTTCCAGACTCATCAACTCCCAGAGCGGGAGCTCTGTTTTTATAGCGCGAGGAAGCAGAACAAGTAAAGGTTTAACTTTATGCTACTTTTACAGGTGACATTAAATCCGTGTTGCTAATAAGTTCCCAGTTCAAGTATGTATGTAAAACGATGTTCTAGTCACTTGATTTATGTGGCCTGTCAGTGTCTTCGCCAAACCGTTTCACTCCATTCATTAGGCTAGTAACCTCACTCCGCCATCTTCCACCCAGTCATTCTCCAGCCATGTCTGCCTGGTCCCCAGCCTTTGAGTAAGAGAAGAGGATGTGGGGTAGTGAAGAGAGCCTGCGTGTATGGTCTGGAGGCCTCCTTAGCATCTGCCATGTCTCTTACCAGCTAAGTGACTTTGGACAAACCACTTAGCCTCTCTGAACTCATTCTTTCATCTACAAGACCGCGATAACTCCTTTCTCATAGAAATAAAGTATGGGAAAAGCACCCAGTAGCACAGTGACTGGGATACAAGAGATCTGCTAAATGAGCTGACCCCAAATTTCATTACATTCGTAACTTAAAAATTCTAAATCTATTAAATAAGTTTGACCTACATTAGTGTTACCTCATGGATCACTCAGCATTTTTCTTACTGTTTCCTCAGTGACTATACATACTCACTGTCGAGTATTTGTGAAATACTAAATAGCATAAAGAAGGAAATTCAACCACAATTCTGCCATTTAGTGATAATTACACTTAAAATACCCATATGTTTCCTTCTAGGCTTTTTTCTCTGTACATATTTCATATTTAGATAGTATTGTTTATCCTATTTTAGATCTTGGTCTTTTCATCACGTACATCATTTTATCAGTTTCCTAAGTCACTAAAATATGTGTTTGAAAATACAAGAAGTAAACAAACAGGAGGCTCTCCGTTCTGTGGGAAGGCGTGGTGGGGTCAAGCGCGGACGTGGAAGCGCAGATCTCAGGCCACGTCAGGGCGACAGTGACGGCTGGAAAATGCTCTGACTCAGAGTGGTTTTGGAGGTGGACCCGACGTTAGCAGCCAGAGGGAAATCACAGGTAATTTGGAGTGTTTAGACTGAGTATCTGGGTGAAAAGTGGTGCCACTTACTGAAATGGGGCTGGGGCGGGGTGGGGGCGGTTACTGCTGGAGTCATAGATCTTCTGGGGACATGCTCTTGGCCATGGGATGGTCCAGCCTTTTGGGTCCTGAGTCCTGGGTCCTCCGGGAGACTTCAGTCATGGGGACGGATCTGGGTAAGTGCTCAGAGGCCGCTTACACATGACCCCCGAGATGCTGTAAAATGCTTGGCCAAAAAGCAACCCCCCCACCCTCCCAGCAATTCACTGAGTGTCAGGTTACATTCAGAACCAAGGGCCCACCTTTTCTGAAGAAGGAACTTACAGACACAGCATTAAATGTCAATAAGTGATGTATGTATATTCAGTAGGGGTATGTGCTATGGAAAAAAATAAGCTAGGGAAAGGGGCTCAGAGTGTAGACGGGTGGGATTGCAATGTGAATTAGCATGGTTAAGAAGTCCTCACCAATAGAGTGACATCTGGGCCACATGGGGATGAGAGTCTAAGGGATGATGAGTAAGGAGGACACCTTGAGGTGACTGATATAAAAAAGGACTAAGGCGATAAGTTCTAACGGTCTTAAGGCAGACAAGGGTGGTGAAGCAGGAATGCTGGGGGCAGACAGGATGTATCCGCCTAGGGGTTTTCAAGAAAACCAGAACCAATAGGATATAGCCTATTTTATTTTTATATCTATCCATCTATCATCTATCTATCATCCATCTATTTGCCTACTTATCTATTTTTCTATCTATACCAGACACACACACAGACACACAGACACACACAGATTTATTATAAGGTTTAACATTTGATTACGGAAGCTGAGAAGTCCCACAATCTGCTGTCTGCAAACCAGAGACCCAGGAAAGCTAGTGGGGTCGCTGGAAGGCCTGAGAACTGGGAGCCCTGGGGGCAGATCCCTGTCCCAGCTCCAGCAGTCTGGCAGAGAACAAAGGCAACTTTCCTCTGCCCTTTTGTTCTATTCAGACTGAAGCCCAGACACATTGGGGAGGGCCATCTGCTCTCCTCAGACTACAGATTCAAATGCTAATCTCTTCCAGAAACACCCTCACAGACACATCCAGAAGTAATGTGACCAGCCATCTAGACACCTCACGAGCCAGTCAAGTTGACATATAAAAGCATCTATCACAGGAGGGTAGGGAGGAAGGGGTGTCAGGAGCACACGGAGCTGTTGACTGCTCCCTGGACTCTTGGCTGATGGTTGTATGGAAGCCTGGAGAAGGGCCTCTCACAGACAAGGGTTGCTATAAGCTGCTTCCTTGATTTTCTGCCTGAGAGACTAGGGGAGGGCATACTTCTTTTGCAGAGGTCTGTGGACAGAACTCAGGATGGGTAACCAAGTGAGAACTATGAATTTTATTGTGCTGGGGGCAGGATATTTTTATATTCCTGTAAATATTTTTGAGCTTCATTTTAGGATACGGTTACTTGAAAACAGTTCAATCCTCTCAGGGCTTGCTTTGATGATTCATAAAATAACCAGTGATATTTTATGATTCAGAGCAATATCCAGTTTGGGGATAATTATTCTCCACTACTGAGGCAAGACCTTCTAGAATATTCTATTCAATGCCCCGTGAATTACAAGGTTTTCCTGTGTGGCTCATGGAAGCAGGACTATTTCTGTCCCTAGGTGGGCATTAGGAACTATTCCTTTAATCTTTTTAAAATAGATTTTTTAAATGTTTATTTATTTTGAGAGAGAGAGACAGAGCATGAGTGGGGGAGGGGTAGAGAGAGAGGGAGACACACAATGTGAAGCAGGTTCCAGCTTTGTGTGGAGCCTTATGTGGGGCTCGAACCCATGAACCCTGATATCATGACCTGAGCTGAAGTCATATGCTTAGCTGACTGAACCACCCAAGTCCGCCCCCCCCTGCCTTTTATCATTTTGAATCCTTCCTTCTCTGACCTTTGATGGTCCTCTTGCACATATGTGCTTATCATACCCTGCTAAACTCAAGAGGACTTCTGTGCAGATCCAAGGGTCTTTCTCTCGGTACAGCTCTCTCCTCTGTGGTACTTTCCCCAATGTATATTCTAGCTGCCTTTATCTCCCTGCTTTCTCAATTTCATCTCCCAACTGAGTGAGTCTGCGGGGCTTTGCTTGGGTTCCCCTCCCTGAGCTATGGCTTGGAAGCTCAAGTCAGTTAAGTTTGGGCAACCGTAGGGCTCACCAAGTTTGCTTCTTGTATCTCTGGGACCACTGTCTTTCTTTGCCTGCTTATCAGGATCTCAAAAACTTTTATTTTCTATATTGTGTCTTTTCTTAGTTGTTTCAAGCTGGAGGGTATACCCAGTCCCTACTATTATGCCATCTGGGTCAAAATTGGAGTCTCACTCCGTTTTAGTTCCCTTTTTCTACAGTGAGATTTGTGTAGGAAGATTCCTTAGAAATTACCCAGAAGCTGTCAAAAAGATCCTATCACTCTCCACTGACCCAGAGTACTTTAATAATATGACAGCATTTGATTTAAGAAATGAAACAAACGAAAAAACTCTCTTGACTCTTTTGGAAGCCCGAGGAATCTTAAAAAGTCACAACACTCGGCTACTGACCTCCACAAACTCACACTGTGACGGAGCCATGGCTATATTAATAAATGGCTCTGGCGAGATTAACTTCCCCGTCGTCCTGACTGAAAGTGGCTGAGCACCTCTCCCTGCAGCCTGTGGGCTGAGAGGAGGGTACGGTGGGGCCTGAAAGGGACATACAACCCAGAATATCCATCCCTAAATTGGAAATCTCAAAAGACTCATAAACGGAGAAACACACATTTATCTGTAATGCTTATCTTCAGATGCTTAGAGCAGTGACTTGAAAGATACCAATACAGATGTCATTATCACTTCAAATAGTCCAAGATGGCAGCTGGGTTTGGAGAACCCAAGATTAAAGTCCTCCTGGGGCCCCTGGCACTGCCATCAATGTTCTCGCCAGCAGGCAGCTGGTTTGGGTGGCTCACCAAACGACAGGTGGCAACATGGACCACGTGTGGACATTTGACTTCTAGGGAAGACAGCCTTGGGGTGAGATCCCAACGTCACCATTTTCCTGTGAGCTGGGGCCCATCAGTAGTTCTCCCTGGGCCTCAGTTTCCCCAGGCTGTATTTTTCTATGACTGTTGAAATCACTATATCTCAAGTGATAAACTTCCATCAGGAACACTTCCTTCTCAGAAACCCCATCACACCATCACACCTCTTAGCAGTCCTGTCCCGCACTGCAATATGTCCTTGTTTAGCTTTGAGCTTTCTTATTTGCAAAAAATCCAGGCTCGCCAGGCTCAGGCATCTTAGCCGAATTTGTGTGTTCCTGATCTCTCCAAATGTTTCTTTGCAGACTTGGTTTGGGTTACTTCGGGGGATGGTGACTCTCATATGTGCCATTTCCCCCTTCCTAATTCCACTTTGGGAGATGCCTGTTTCCAAAGACTGGGCAGGTCTTCATTATAGAGCTTGTCACATTGCTTTGGGAATTCTTTGCTATTTTTAGCGACTATTCCAGTTAAAGATGAAACTCTTAAAAGCTAGGACTAAATAACATTCACCTTGATATTACTGATACTTGCTATATCCAAGAAAACATAGTAAGAGCCCACTTCAGATCCTCTGTCTCCCTTTCTGCCTTTCTCCCACTCATGCTCACTCTCTTGCTCTCTCTTTCTCTCCTTTCTGTCCCTCACTCTCTTCTCTCAAAAATAAATAAATGTTAAAAAAATCTAAAAAAAAATTGAAACAACAATGAATGGACTAATGGAAGAGTAAACAGATATGATATCTGGTAAGGATACACTTGAAGTGGATCAGAGGTTGATGACTAACTAATGAAGAGTCCTACAGAGAAGAATTTAAGTGAGGCCAGTCAGAACCCAAAGAATGTGCAAGGCATCCTTTCTGGAAAGCAGCTCTGAAAAACGCAGTATGGTAGAATGAAAGGAGTATAGATAGATATAGTCTATCTATTAGATGGACTTCAGTTCAAATCCTAGCTCTTCTGTGGTTAAACGTGAGACCTTGGACATGTTGTTAAACCTATATGAGTTTTTGTGGTCTTTAAAAAGTAAAAAGGGGAAATAATAATAATAGTAATAGTAAACACAAAAGATAGTAATTATTAATGCTCTTCACCAAATATTTCTAGTTCTTCTTTGGTATTTGGTGAAACCACACTTTCCTTTTCCCTTGATTTTAGGCATGGCCATACTATTGACTTTGGCCAATAAAACATGGAAAACTTTCAGCTAGTGCGAGATTTGCTACTCTTTCTTCCTCCTATGCTATAAAGTTTGGGAACATTTCAGAAGTGCAATCTTCATCATCCGGGTCTCTGGGAGGGTACGAAGCACAACAGATTTTTCCACTGACCTAAATAAAAATAACCTATTGTTGTTTTGAGCAACTAAGATTAAGTGGTTGCTTGCTGCCTCAGCTTCACCAAGCTCAGGCTTACTGACGCACATATTCATAGGTTGTTGAAATAATTAGGTGAGATGTTTTTAAAATCTGTGTGTCCATTTTTAAGTCTTTGTGGGCTTGACATGGCTGGGCTGAAAAATGTAAGAAGACATAAATTATTTAGTTTGAATATGGAAATCTCTTTGGTGAGGCAGGTGAAACCTATCAGAGAACTCCCAGCTTCCACAATTTTCAATTACTGGAGCTGCTTACAGCTTTACTGGAAAGAATACATACACACACACACAGACAGATGGACACACACACACACACACACACACACACACACGCACGCATAAGCTCACGTACACATATATGCATCTATTAAGTAAAGAGTAAGACAGTATATACCAAAGAATGAGTCTCCAGTGGTGGCAATCAGCATTCATCAGTGTCTAGTTAGGTGTGAACTGTGTGGTAAAAAGAACTGTGTAGTAAAGAGAGAGTAATTGTGGCTGGAGGAAACGGGGAAGGGAGTCTGAGAGAAGTCTCGAAGGTGGGTAGGCGATGAACAGTTGGAGGATAAAGATGACAAAGGGTTTCTAAAAACTGTAAGACACATCTAAAACATTGCAGTCCTCAGATAAGAAGTTGTATCTGCATATGAAAAGCTGCATTTTTACCTTTTTTCCAGTGCAGATGATATCACCAAAACACCACGGCCTCATTCAGCTCTTGGCACATGTTAGAGACTCAAGAAATATTTGTTGGTTAAATATATAAATGGCTGGATGGTCAGGCTTTATAGAAAGACTGATCTGGGTTAGAATCTCAGCTCTCTCTCTTACTGTGTGACCTTGTGAGGCTACTTATCATCTTTGTGGTTTACTCTCCACATCAGAGCCCACTTTTGTGTTCAGATGTATCACAGTGCTTCCCAAGGTGGCCACTCAGTAAAGAGACTGGGCGAGCATCTTCTCCAGTTGTAACACAGCCCTCATAATGACCACAGTCAACACCTTTCATGAAGTGGAGGTGCAGTCTTGGCATGAAAGGAGTTTTCTAATATATCACTCTCATAAAATATGCTGATAACATCATCATGCCTACAGCATCTTCCTTTTATTGGATATTTTCTATAGGATCAGCTTTAGAATTTGGACTTACCGAGTCAAAGGCAATGAACATGTCTATGGAAAACTTGACATCTCAAAGGGGTGGTATGGGAGGCAGTCCCAGCTAGTTGCAGGATGGAGCATAATTATGAACCTAGTTCTGCCAATGAACTTCGATTGGATGAAAAGGTCTGCTTGGACTTGTCGGCAGATTCTGCTTGGCAAAGTGGTTTTCTGGTGAAAACTCCTTCCCAGTTTTAAATTAAGCTTCAGTCTTTCATCCTGCCGCTCTCCTTCAACTCTCAAACCTACCTGCCTCACCTCTGGAGTTACTACAGTCCTGGATTAGTGAGTGATACCATCGGAGGTTGGTACTGCTCATGGGGGAGTTGGCTAATTATTTCCTGTGCAATGTGTGGGGCCATCCTCACTTCTTAGATGTCTGAGTTCCTTTTCATATCTTTCTGCACTTTAGCTTTTCAGTGTGTTTATCAGGTAAATTATGGATACTGATTCAAGTTCCAGCAAAGAGGGTAAAATCTATAGTGCTGCAACCACAGATGGCATTTCCAAGAATGAGAGGTAAGCACACAGGACTCTTCTTGGACCCAAATTGTGCGTGTGTATGTGTATGTGTGTACATGTGTGTTTCTCTCAAGGTTTTTATTCCCTGGTATGTCCAGTTCATTCAACAGTATTTTATGTCTGAAAGCATGACCTTCTACTTTCTCATATTTGATATTTTCCAGAGTTCTCTAATTTGGTGAGTGGTACCAACCATCCATTCAGCTGGGCAAAGGCAGACGCCTGGAACTATTCTTGATGCCTCCGTGTCCCTTAAAGCTTCCATCCTCTCATTCAATCTTCCATATCTGTAGCATTTCATCTACTCACCCATCTCTGAACCAGACTACATTCTCTCTCTCCATTGCCACCACACTAGTTCAAACCATCATGACCTCTCCCCTGGAACCCTTCATTTCTGAGACCCCCTATGACGTCTTGTGGTAGAAGAGGGGATGTGCAGCCCAGACCCCTTCAGGGAAAGCCTTCTTGACCAGCTGTGGGGCCTGTAGACAGCAGACCACTTCCCACTATTCCTGTGGAGTCAGCCACAGCTGCTGACGGCCACCTCGCCTCAGGTCATGCCTTTCCCAGGGGATCCCGGACAGCCAACTAGCCACTGTGGGAAGTCCCAATGCCTGAGGCATTTCAGAGGTGGTAGCACAACTTGACCGACAACACTCCAGAGCTCTCCAGCAGGTTGGCTACGGCATTGTCAGCTGAGGGTCTGTCACGGGGTCTCCTCCTGGAGGACTCAACCCGCAACACTCCTCATCCCATCTCCAGTCCTTCTGTGCCCCACCGCCACTGTGATCTGTGTGCATGTGATTCAAATGATAGCAGTTAAATTCCTCACTACGGCCCCACTGCTTTAAGGCTAGAGCCCCGAATCCTGAGCATAGATATGTGGCCCTTCCTTCTCTTCTCTCCTCCCTCACTCCTCCCTCATGCTCTATTTTACAACGGGGCCACACCCACTCTAAGAGTTCCCCAGGGCTGCTGTAACCAAGTACCACAGACCCAGCGCCTTCAACAACAGAAACTCATTGTCTCACAGTTCCGGCTAAAAGGTTACAAACACAAGGTGTTGGCAGGGTCAGGCTTCTCCCCAGAACTGTAAGGGAATCCTTCCTTGCTTCTGCCTAGCTTTTGGTGGTTTGCTGGCATCTTAGCATTCCTTGGCTTATAGATGCTTTGCTCTAATCTTCCATCATCACATGGCATTCTCACTGGGTCTCTGTCTTCATGTGACCACCTTCTTATGAGGGTGGCAGTCACATTTCATTAGGAGCCTACTGGATGGAAAGCCTACTGGAGGACCTGATCTTAACTAACTGCATCTGCAACAACCCTCTTTCTAAATAAGATCATATTCTGAGGTACCCAGGGTTAGGACCTCAGTGTATCTTTTTTTCCTCCCAATACATCTTTTTTGAGGGGACACAATTTAATCTGTAACACTGGCGTGCACTGAAAACAGCCACACTCATCTTGCTTCAGGTCTTTTGTATATCCTGTCCACAGCCTCTGGTCTCCTATTGAAGCTGGTCATCTTCTTGATCCCAGCTGAAAACTCATCCTCCTTAGGCAGACTTTTCTATTCCACCTTCTCCCTCAAGCTAGGTCAGCTCTTTCTGCTCAAGGCACTTCGCATTTTTTTTTTCCACAGCATGTATCACCACTTGTAATTACATATTTGTTTGTGTAAATATTTTAACAAAGGCTGTCTCCTCTACCAGCCCATAAACTCCATGGGAGGGGAGACTATGTCTGTCTTGCACATTATATATTTCCAATGCTGAGCATGGTGTCGAGCACAAAGTAGGCATGCAATACTTACGTATAAAATCAGTGATTTCAGAAAACTTGTGCTGAGCTATTAGGTTTGATCTCTCCTTACAGGTTTGAAGTCTCAGGTATCCTTGTTTCCAGGAGATATAGTACTGAACCTACCCAGTCAAGACAGCACCTTGCTGAGGAAATGGGGAAGATGAGAATAAGTCCTAGCTAATCATGCTTGAAGTTGACCCCTAAGATGTTCTCATGAAAGAGAGTATATTCCTAGCAGACAAAGCCTTCTTCCAGGGGCCAGTTGCAAATTTGCTACCCAACCCAGAAAATGGGCAAGAACTATATGACCCTGCCAAACTGTGAGCTTTCCTGAAACCCAGACCCTGCAGAAGCCCAGGCTCTTTATAGAGAGCTTAATGAATAACAAGGGGCAATATGCTATTCCTTAAATTTTCCACCTAGAGGAGAGAGGGTGCCTCATCCATGCAGGTGACATTTGGGAAGGCAGAGTGGTGGAAACAGTTCAAATACATGAAAATGACTATTTAGAGAAGGTTGAGGTTGGAGGACATGGAAAAGAAAGTTCTAATTATGATGTTATTAAAATATGTCTATTAAATGAAGGGTGACCGCTAGTTGGCTCGCTATTTATGGAGTAGAGAAGCGAATAGTTCTTATTTGATGAAATCCATGTCAGCTCTGTATGTGCTATGCTTTAAGCATCTTTTTTTTCCCCCTTTAAGATGCCCTGTGGGTGAGGTACTGTCCCTTCTTGTTTTTCCATTCAGGGGCTCTTATCCCCCTCTGTCATCAGCTACAGCTGCTGTCCTTCAGTCTTTGGCTGGGACCAAGATTTATCAGGCTGACTGGGACAAATACATTTTCCAGTTGGAGGTATTTCCATTGCACACTGCCACAATGTGCCCAAGTGGAAGGACCTTTCCAGAGAAGCAAAATTCACATTTTGAATTCTTTAAAATAGTTCTTCTTTCTTGCCTTCCCAAGTACATGACCTTTGCCATTAAGTGCCTCCGGAAGGTTAGGTATTGTGACAGAGAGAGTGTAAAAAGAATTACCAAGGTAGTAATCAGCTCCAGCAATCACAATTTAGGTAGCAGGATAATAGCTTTGCACCCAAGGCTACTGTCTTGAGAGATGGCTTCCCAAATTCTTTTGTCTTCCTCCTTAGGTATCAGCGTCTAAGCCTGGAGGACCTGGCTCAGAGAGCGCTACCATAGTATGGAGAAGATGCTCTTGCTCCTATGGGAGCCAGTTGCATTCTGTGCAAGAAGAAATGGAGCAGAAGCAAAAGATAAGCCCTCAGCATTCTAGCCTAGGCAATAGCATGAGACAGAAGAAGCCCATGGAGGTTGTAGAACAAAGCTGTTGCTCTAGTTGATTACCTCCCAGTGAACTTAGGAGGGGCATGTGTTAGATAAGTCTAAGAGAGCCAAGGCTAGAGGCTCTGCTCTGCAAGCCATTAAAGACTGGGAGGAGGAGACTAATTCCCAGGCTGTCCACACTGGGGGACCACCTTCCTACCCTTATACTCCAGCACAATCAGGCAGAGGCAGGCCATATGACTCAAACTTTTCTGAGTCATCTTTGTCCCCAGTGTACCTGAGAGTCCAGTGGAAAAGTTTTCCAGAAGGATAGCCATGGGAATGATGAAGAATCTCAGTACCCAGGCTACTGAGGGAAACACTCCAGCCAAAGCTAAATGAGAGTCTCTTCAGAGGAGGTGCCGATGCCTAGGAGAGTGAAGGTGAGGGGTGTCAGCCAGAGGGTGATTGAAGGCCCTAACTGAACTGAGCAAGGCCAGGTCAGGAGTCATACTTCTGGCAGGGGTAGGGTGGGGTGGGGTGGTGGTGGTGGTGGTGGTGAGGAGTTCACAAGAAGGACCAAAGACCCTGAATCTTCCCTATGGCCATGAAGTCACATAAGCCACCACCACCTCTCATACACATGTCTGGACACATCTTTTGGAACAAAAAAGACAAAGGAGGAATTGTATCTGAGGGACTGAGCAATTTTATCCCAAAGAGGTTACTCTAAATAAACTTTTAGATTTAATATTGAGTTAATGCTTAAATTTAAACACATTTTTTTCCTTTGCTAACGAGTTGGCTGTGGGCTTGCAGTGGGGAAGTCTATTTTAGATGTAAGAAAAATAAGGTATATTTTCTCTACGTATCCAAGTTAGAGTGTAAAGTTAATATTCTGTCTTTGACACACAGGAATCATGAAATCACTTGTCAAGATTTTCTGTGATGTTTAGAAAACCAAGCAACCTGTGGCTGCACGGTTGAGTTGGTCACATTCCTGAAGCCCTCTCCCAATATGGCTGACTGCAGTTTTCACAAGTGTAGAAAACATAGGAGGAAATTTAAGGAGCTGTGAGGATGGTGGATTCCTCCAGCAGCCATTCTGTTCTCCACTTTAGAAAGAGGGGCCCATACTCAACCCTCAGTCAGAACCACCCTCGAAGGAAAAGCTCAACCAATCCATCCATGGTGGGCACTGGGTGACTGCCATGGCCATGGAACTGCCCATTCACTTCCCTTCCTTGGCAATATCTATAGAGGTTCTATCAGCAAAACGGTTTGTTTAAAACGACTGAGCCCACCATATATGATAAACTATATACACATTATATTACAAACTGTTTACTTAAGCATAAACATAGTTATAGTAGGAAAATATAGTATACAACTAAAACAACCACAAGGGTCTAGTATTCACTAACTGTCCCTTTCCACTAGGACAAGCCACAAGGACTTTCGCAGCCTCTTCCTGGTTTCTGTTCTATATTCCTCTCTTTGCTTAGCCCTGTGATTCTTCCATGGATCTCCCACATGCTCTGCTGGGCCATGTTCCATCATGATCCTGTCTGGCTTCCAAAGGCCTGTCCTTTCATTGGATGAAGACTGAAACAATAATAATCAGTAGCTCTGGGTTCTTCTATCTACAGAGTCTTCATCTTCCATAATTATGGCCATCCCTAGTTTTGTTTCTATTTGGATAACAAACTTATGTGTAAGCTGTAGTTTTTCTCCAGTGAAAATCCACTTGGTCAGGTGCCCACTGCCAAAGGTCAGTGAAGGTCCACTTGTCATCAGTGCTGAACCCAGCCCTCTCTTGGACTCCTGGCAGGAAGAGGGCAAATCCCAGGCTGGGTGCCTCCAGTCCCCCATCCCATTATTCAGATTTTACTCTGAATAGTTGCCTACATCCCCCAGTAAGTTTTCTGCCAGATACAGCCTGAGGACTTAAAACTGCCCTCTTGCTCCCTCAGTGGTTTTTCCTGCTTAGTCTGTAATTCTCTCTGCAAATGTAGATGACACCCACATTCTTAACACTTGTACACTTACCCACCTTCTAGTTATCAGCAATTTGGAGCACTTGATGTTGTCATCAAAGAACTCTACAAGACTACAGCCAAACTCTGGGGGAAATTCCCTGGGGACAGGTATGTTGCTTTATACTTCCTTCAGTTCCCTCAAGTGCCTAGCAAAAAAGTTACTACTTTGACTTGAGATCACTTCATATTCAAAGAATACATGATATCTAGCCTGTGTTTACTAGGTGTTCCAAGCCTGAGCCTGTCTTATCCATTATCTTATTTAGTCTTCACTACAACCTGGTGAGTTGGGGACTACAATATATTCCAAAACACTCATCGAGAGAAGTCAAGCAACTTTCCCAATCACTCAGCTAAAAGGTGGCAATCCTGGAATTAGAATATGTTCTCCTCCTGCTTCAGACCAAGTGCTGTGTTCTACCCTACACCTGTTTCTCCAGTGGTAATTCTTGCTTTAACGAAGAGGGGCCAAGGTAAGCAGACTTGCCCACTCAAGAGAAAGTCCTTAATGAAAAGTAAGAACTCGGTTTCATGCAGCAGGGCCTGGAGGCCCCAGCTCACGACAGGTGCCGTCCCAACAGGTTCCCAGGTGTTGCAGAACTGGCCATAGAGTAGTTCCTGATGCATGGGTAAGGCCCATCTGGGCTCACCTCACTGCTTTTGCCAGGGATGGGGCTGACCTCATGGGGCTCTCTTACCCATAGGCCTAGGCTAACAGCTTTGGCATTAGCTCTTTCCACTAAGAGAATAATGTAGAATCCAGTCTTTCTATTACATGGAGGTTGTTGTGGGGGTGACAGGCAACACTTTCACACGCTGCCCGACTGTGATCATGTGGAACCCCAGCTGCCATCCCTTGAGCAAGCAACGGGGCCAACCAAACTTAGCAGGAGTTGACAGGGCCAGTGACAGCCAGAAGACCTGTGTAGGTCTATCTTCTCCCACTAGCATATTAGCTCCATAAAAGCTGGGACATTTTGGGGTGCCTGGGTGGCTTAGTCGGTTAAGCATATGACTTTGGCTCAGGCCATGATCTCATGGTTTGTGGGTTCGAGCCTCGTGTCGGGCTCTGTGCTGGCAGCTAGCTCAGAGCCTGGGAGCCTGACTTCAGATTCTGTGTCTCCCTCACTCTCTGACCCTCCCCTGCTCACTCTGTCTCTCTTTCTCTCTCCAAAAGAAATAAAACATTAAAACATTTTTAAAAAAAAAGAGTTGGGACCTTGAATGTCTTGTTCACTGCTGTGCCCGAGTGCCTTGAATTGTGCCTGGCATATGGTAGGCACCCAAGAGATATTGTTAAATGCCTGACTGGATGGTTGAGCAAAAGAACCAAGAAGCATGATGCGTCTTGTTTCTCTAAAAGGGAAACTTACACACAGGCCTCACTCCCTTCTGTTTCCTGAAAAAAACATCTCTGAATGATCTCTAAGCATTGGCCTTATGCTGGCACCTTCTTTTCCAAAGGCAAGAAAAACTGGTCTATCAAGTTTCTCTTAGTTTGACTAGAGGCAACTGTCTACAGTCTCAGAACCACGGTTCTCTCCTCAGCACGAAGGCCTTTCTGCTTACTACCCACCCCCACCTGAGCTGGAGAGTCAGAAGCCACATGAGGTCAGGTCTCCCAGCCTCAAGCTGCCTCAGGCGGTCCTGCCCTCAAGGCCAGGCTCTCTGTGCACATCCAAGAGAGGTCACAACCCACTCTGGATTCTACCATTCTCATATATGCTCCCTCATGGTTCTTTGAGGGAGTCTGTAGTACACCTACTACAAGACTCCTACTGGCCAAGAGTCCTACTCGATGCTGGAGAACAGGGAATTCTCTTAACTTGGCTAAGCCTCAATTTTCTTATAAAATTAGAATAACAATAGAATTTGCCTTCGAGGATCTTAGGAGAACTAAATAAGAGAATATGTATCAAGTGCTTAGCACAGTGCTTGGGTAAGAATGCAATAAATGACAGCCATTATTATTCCTGTTTGGCATGGTTCGTTTCTGTGCTTCTGTTGTACCAAACAGACACAATCCACAATCTGAAATAAATGGAAAAACTCACTCACTCAATGCATACAACAAAAACTGTGTCAGGCCCTGGGTAGGTCTAAATGGAACAGGGAAAGAAAATGGGACTCAGAACACAAGTTTTTCAGTTCTCTGGCCTTCGCTTATGTTGTTCCCTGGAATGAATCACACAGACTCTTGGTTTGCCTAACTCACTTTTAGTCTCCACAGCTCCACCAAATGTAACCTCCTGGATGCTTTCCCTGACTGCGTGCATCCCAGGCTGGGTTCTTCTGGAGACAAAATTTGGAAATTAGCCTACAGGAAATTGATAAGGCAGTGCTCCTGGGATCGATACCTGTGGACGGTAGGAGAAGGAAGCAAATTGGGTTGTGGGAGAGGTTGAGCAGCAGTGAAGCTCCAAAAGAAGTCTCAGCAACCCCGCAGACCTGTCCCAAATTGCAGTGGGGCCAAGCCTTGATACTCCCAAGTTGGGTCTACGCATTGTGTGCAGGCTGCTTCTGGAAGGTGAGGCCTTGGGCAAGATAGTTTCCTGCAGCCGAGATACTCCCCAAGAAGGCCATCAGCTGAGGATGATCTTCTGGAAGATGTACAGCTGGGGATATGAGTCCTTCCTTCCTGTAATGGGGTTTTTGGGTTGTGCACCATAGCATCCACCAACATATTCCAACCTAGCTATATCGTTAATAAAGAGATGTCAATTTCCATCTGCCTGACTCCGATCTCTCAACTAGTATATTACACGGGCAAGAAAGGAGGAAAGGAACTTACTAGGCCCCTGAACTCTCAACCCCATTCCAATCTGTATTGTCCAGATTGGGAGGGTCTCCTCTTCCAGTTCACAGCACTAAGTCTTTTCTTCATTGCTAAGCATTCCTATCATAAATCCCTCAACAAATGTAGAGGGATTTATGATAAATGCAGTGAGTCAAAAAATGCAACCTGGTAATTATGCAATAATGAGGGGGAGTAGACAGGGATGGAGCTTATCTCCAGATTGGCCTGGGTCTAATTTAAGACAATTTTTGATGCTTCTATGGCTTTTCTGAAGAGAGAAGAAGGTAGGCAGGTTCCAGTCTCACCTGAAAGAGCAGGGAGTTGTTTCCTTGGGCAGTCAAGTGCATCTGCCACTGTGATCAGTTTGGCACAATGTCTCTTAGCAAAATGTAGCTGGTGGTTCTGCTGTCTGTTGGCATGCTCCAACAAGGCCAAACCTGAGACGGATCGAGCCTATTTGAATCAGTTCTGGGATCACACAGTGGATTTGCAAACATGTCTTCAATTAAAGGCTACTCGCAGGAAATTACAGTTGCCTTTCCACCCTAGAAGGAAAATACCCTCCAATCCAACTCCAATCCAAGAACTGAACTTGTATTTCAGGCTTATAAGAGATTTTAATCAAAAGTTTCTGAGTCCCGGAGATATTTTTCAGCTTTCTCATGATATGTATTAAACACTTCCATGAATTTTAAGAATTATAAACAGATCCTAAACTCATTTTTGTAGGTTTATTTATTGTAATGGCACAGGAGAAGCAGTTCTGAAACTATTGTATATGTATTGTAAGATTGAGAGGTGAGGGGATGGATTGATGTGAGATCCAGGGTTTTCACACTAGAAGAAAGAGCATACAAATATGGACGGACACACATGTAAGGTGGTGGAAGTACTAATTAACTAGATGCTAGAAATCCTTTTCTGATGTATATATGTTTATTAAATCATCATTGTGTACACTTAAAATATCTCACAAATTAGTCAATTATGCCTCAGTAGAGCTGAGAAAGAGAGAAGGATTGGGGTTGTCACCAGGACAAAGGAGCCAGAGTAGAGAAACTCCCACTGGCAAATCAGTTAAGTACAGTGATGAATTATAAGGCATTAGAAAAAAACAGAAATTCATATGTTCTCACCATCCATCAATCAATCGATCAATGGAGAAGGGAGAACTCTAGCATCCAACATAATGCCAAGAACCAGCTGGTAAATACGGAGGGAGGGAAGTACTTGGGAAATGCTCACTTTGCAACCATCCTGATAAAGTTAGAAATAGGCAAGACTTATTGACGGAAGCAAAATCTAGGGAAATTTTTGACTGAGAGCAGAATATTGGAACGATCTTAAAGTGTTTCTCCTACAAATGTTCATTAGTTACAAAGAAGAGAAACAAATAGTAATTATAGAGTGGAGAACTGAACACCACCTCAACCAGATGATCAAAATTAGTGTTACCAAGAGGAACAGATGTGACACCCTAAGAAGGACACAGTACCACCTATGCAGTGTTCTGGGCCATGGCATGTACCAGAAGCTACTCATGGGGAAACACCAGATAAACCTAAAATGAAGAGTGTCCAGTTAGCACCAAGGGGATGGGGATTGAATTCTTCAAAAATGCTAATATCATAATAGACAAAGAAAAGCTATGGCTAAAGACCAAAGACCAAAGGCAGACAATAACAAGTGCTAGGGAAGACGTGCAGACATTGGAACCCTCCTGCACAGCTGGCGACATATAACATGGCACACCTGCTTTGGGGAACAGCCTGGAAGTTCCTCAGATTTTAAATGGTGACTTACCATGTGACTTGACAATTCCCTTTTTACATATATGACCAAAAGAAACGAAAACATGTGTCCATATCAAAACATGTACATAAACATCAATAACAGCATTATTCAGGGTGAATTGTAGGCAGATGTCCATGAACTAATGAACAGATGAATGAAAGGGGGTGTATTCACATAGTGGAAGAGAAGGAAGCACCAATTCAGGCTGTAACGTGGATGCTCCTTGCAAACATTGAGCTAAGTGGAAGAAACATGTCATAAAAGACCACATACTGTATGATACCATTTACATGAAATGTCCAGAACAGGCAAATCTCTAGGGACAGAAGGTGGTTTGGAGGTTGCCTAGGACTAGGGGAGAAAGGGGAGGGCTTGCTAACAGGTGAAGGGTTTATCTGGGGGCAATAAAAATGTCTAAACTCTAGGGTGTGGTGATGGTTACCCAATTCTGTGAATATCCTAAAATCCATTGAATCATACATTTTAAATGGGTGAATTTTATAGTATGTAAATTATATCTCAATAATCATGGTTTTAAAAGTTTGGTGTTGGGGCACCTGGTTGGTTCAGTTAAGCAACTGATTCTAGATTTTAGCTCAGGTCACAGCTCTCGGGTTCGTGAGTTTGAGCTTTGCATCTGGCTCTGTGCTAAAAGCATGGTGCCTGTTTGGGAATTCCATCTGCCTCTCTCTCCACCCCTCCCCTACTCACTATCTCTCTCAAAATAAATAAAAATAAACTTTGAAAATTAAAAGATAAAAAAATAAAAGTTCCATGTTTTTTAAATTTAAGATATAATTATCTGGGTAGCAACAACATTTAGCAGCATGATTTATCTCTACAAACAGCAATTTTTAAGAATAAAGAAATAAAACACACACACACGAGAATGGATTGGGAATCACGAGGCCATTTGTGAACTTGGTGGGAGTGGCTCCGCAGGAGAAATACAGGCAGCAAGCAGAACCGGCCTGGGTCAGAGGAACCGGAAATGAGGAAGCAGACAGAGGACACTGTGGTGCAGACAATTCTTTCAAGAAACATCTATGTGGAGGGGACAGAGCGATGGCCTGAGAGCTACAAAGGCATGTGGGGCTCGAGTGTTGAGTGCTGATGGGAAGGACCTGGTGAAAGAGCCCCAGGTGGAGTAGCAGGAGTGAAAGAAGATCACCCATACAGCATGTAAACAGATCCAAGAGAAGTTATGGGATCCAGAATCCGCGTGATACCGAGCAGCACACCTTCTCCATTGAACAAGAGGGGAAAGAACAGACCAGATGCTGGTACAGACAGGTCTGCGGTTTGGCGGTGGTAAGATGAGAATGTTCCTAATGGCTGGCTTCCTTCCGTGCAGACGGAGAGGGGATTGGAGGTTTGAGGGGATTTCATATCCTAAGCTCCACACAAGCTGTGTGATTTTGGCAAATGTATGAGCATCTCTGAGCCAGTTTCCTCTTTTGTGAAGTGAACAACACCTTGGAGTGTCCTTGTGAGGATAAAATGAGATAACAGAACACAGAACAAAGTGTCACACAGCAGGCTTTGGACACATGTTAGTTTGCTTTCGAGCTCATTCCTTTATCCTTGCTCACTCTGGTAGCCAGGTCAAGTACATGCAGACATAAGAGTTTCTTAAAGGCAACGATCTTATTTTATCAATCCTTGTGTTGCTGTTACTTATAACGACATGTGACACAGAGTGGATTCTCAATAAATATTTGCTTTCTAAATTCAGACCCGGTTCCTCTTCACTGAGTAGCTGTCGGGGAGGGATTTTTACGGGCGCCACCCTGGAAGGGGGTGGGGAGGTTCCTGAAGCCGAGAGAGGACCAGCCGTCCAGCTGCTAACACAGAGGCACAGCTGGAAGCCGACCCTTCATTCCAACATCAGTGTCTTCCCACCATCTCCCAGCTACCCGGTTTTGCTTTTGTCTTTTGTGCTTGCTTCTAAGCCAGCCCCTGACATGCTGCCTGGAGCACCCCGTGTAAGCCTCACAAGGGCACGAAGCCCTGCGTTCCTTCTGCTTGTCCCTCCCCCCACGGGAGTCGCCGCCCTCCCCTCTCCCTCCTGCCCGGCCCTGACCTGATGCGCGTCCAGCTCGTTCGAAGGCTTAAAGGCTTCTCTCTAGTTGTTTTCAGACCCAGTGTGCAAAGAGAATAAATGAGAATCCTAAAGACTAGTAAATTGTCGTTGAGCAAGTGAAGGTCATGGTCTAGTGCTGGCACCATTGAAAAGGCCCTGGAGAGCTCAGTGGCCCAAGCTGACTGCAGCTCGAAAAGGAAGAATAACAAGTCAAGGGAAAACGGCCTCTTCTGCTTTAGGAATTCTGCCCCCCCATTTTTTTTTTAATTTCTTAACATCTTAATGAAAAAATTTGAACATACAATTACAGTGGTATAATTGTATAATAACCTAGTAGAAAAAAACCAGCATAATGAACCCATGTACCCAACAATTAGCAAGATTTTGCTGCACTGGCTTCATCTTTTTTTTAATGCAATTCCTGACTTCTTGTTATTTCACTCCTCACCCTAGTATTCATTTTTTTTTAAACAGGACTTTTTTTTTAAACCTAGACACAGGACCCTCTTTATCCCAGTGAGCTTGACAACAATCTCCTGGTATTCCTAACACCAAATCCATATTCAAATTTCTCGGTCTTCTTTTATCCTTACTAATTGTTTTTTTTTTAACAGTTGGTATGTTTGAATCACAATTCCAAACCCACACGCTGCATTTGGTGGTTATGTCTCTTAAACCTTTTTAAGCTAGAGAGATTCTTTTCCCCAAGTGTCTCCTGCAGTGGGTCTACTGTCCTGAGAATGTCCCCCATTTTACATTAGTCGCTTTGTTTCCTTCTGGTACAATTTAACTTTGCTTACTCTCTGTCGCCCGGCTTCCCACCCCTGAGTAGAAATTGGCTTTCAACATTTGACTGCTTCGGGTTTTCTGACACGATTCTTTGGGGTGGCGCTGTGCACTTCCCTTCAGCCCATGTCAGGAGAAAACAGTGCCGCCCGCCTTGCCCGTGGCCATGCTGAGGTCGGTCAGTGGGTTCCGGTGGTGGGCCTGGCCTGCTCTGGGGAACAGAGACCATGCAACATGTTCCCAGATGTCTAATCCAGAATACTTTTTTGAGTTCATTTATTTATTTTGAGAGCGACAGAGAGAGCAAGCAGGGGAGGGGCAGAGAGAGAATCCCAAGATGGCTCTGCAGGGCTTTTTAAAGAGCAATAAAAATACTCCCCATCCCCACCCCCATCCTGAGATAACTCACTGGGATGAGGGAAAAAGAAATGTGAACTACCCTGGCCTCACCCGTGAATGGCTTCCTCCTCCCAAGGTTCAAAGCCCGATAAACACTTGTAAACGACAGCCTGGGGCCAGCAAGCACTAACATTCTCTCTTGAGACTTCATCTTGCCTGGAGCCTGTGTGCTTCCCACATCCCTGGTCACCATGAGCTTCCTTTTCTCTCTGAAGGAATTGGGAGTTTTTGCTAATAGCCACAAGGTGCCCAGACAGCCCTATTCGAATCCTGAAACGTTTGACTTCATAACTCAATGGGCAATTATGTGTTTGGCTTTGTGTGTCAGACGTTTTTTTAAGTTTATTCGTTTTGAGAGAGACAGAGAGAATGGGGGAGGGGCAGAGAGAGAGAGGATCCCAAACAGACTCAGCACTGTCTGTGGGGAGCCAGATGCAGGGCTTCAATTCACAAAATGTGAGATCATGACCTGAGCCGAAACCAAGGGTCAGGCGCTGAACTGACTGAGCCACCCAGGTGCCCCTGTGTGTCAGATTTTTAAAAGTGGAAAGTCTCACATCCTATGGGGTGAAAAGGTCTTGAAGGCAGTCACTTTAAGACATCTATGCCTTGGGGCACCTGGGTGGTTCAGTCCACTGGGCTTCCGACTTCAGCTCAGGTCATGATCTCATAGTCTGTCCTGACAACCAGAGCCTGGAGCCTGTTTTGGATTCTGTGTCTCCCTCTCTCTCTTCCCCTCCCCCACTCGTGCTCTGTCTGTCTGTCTCTCTCTCAAAAAAAACCAAACATTACCAAAAAAAAAAAAAAAAAAAAAAAGCATCTATGCCTTACGTGCCACACAGCTGGTTGGGAACAGGGACACTTAGGTCTGTACTTGGCAAAGTGAGAATTTTAGAACTGGGTCGACTCAGCCTGTAGGTGCTGTCTGAATGCGTCGCCCTTCCGTGGGGGCTCTCACTCTGCTCAAAGCCCTCAACAAGGCGTGTGTGCCGGGATTCAAGAGTAGTCTGTGTGGGCGATAGGAAAACGGGAGTAGGACTCTGCTAGTGCCCACACATCAGAGAAAGCATGTCGAGTAAATTCTGGGGTTCTGCATCTAAAAGAGGCTCTGCTGGGTCACTGGGTGCCAGATCCACTTAGGTGAAGAGAGTGGCAGCCGCTGAAGGCTGGTTTCCACAGCAGTGTGAACACACTCCTCAGGGCCCCTTTTTCCTCTGAGTGCTTTTATTACGGACATCCACACCTTTGAAACATGATAAGAGCAGTCTTGATTGCACAAACTCCCTCTCTCTGCACTTCTAGCAACGTTTCCTAGCCCGCTCCGGAGCTGGAACAGATGCTTTCCTTCACCCGCCCTCCTTCTCCATCTCTCCTCCTGAAGGCCCACCAGCCCTTGGAGACTCCAACAACGTGGACCTGTCCTCCAGAGTGTAGACAGAGGAGGCCACCCCCTCTCTTTGGCGGCCCCACCCGCCACCTGGGGGACCTCCTCCTCCTGTGAGAGTTCACCAGCACCTGGCCAGGGGTCAGGGCCTCCCCCACAGGTTGGCTTGGTCAGAGTTCCCCTTGACCAAGTTCCCTTGGCGGCTGCCCCGGGGCCTGGAGAAAACAGGTGGGGATTTGCCTCCCTCACCTGTGCTGGAGCCCGACCAGGCTGGCAGCTCCCATGCTGATTGTGTCATTCCGTCACCTCAGTTCACACAGTCTCTTCTGTTTGGCTAACTTACATAACTTTGGCTCATGTGCCAAGCAACCCAGTGGGAGGACTCTGAACTTGTGTGTTTGGGGATTTATGAGAAAATCCTGCAGCACATCAGGTGCTGGGGGTGCAGGGCTAAGGCGGGAGCTGGATGCTTTTGCGCCTGCGTGGATATCTGACTCACGTTATAGATGCATATACCGGGCGTCCCTCCAAAGGCACTGAGGGAATAGACAATCACGGGGGGGACTCGTCGGGGTCACAGAGGGTCTTCTCCACCCCCTGGTCCCTTTTTTCTTATCTTTTATAGCCAGACATTTTGATTTATTTGCAGATTTTTATATCTGGGCCATAAATGAATGCTTTATTTAAACAAACTTGTAAAGTCTAGGAGTCAGACATTCTCCCACTGAATCAGATGTGTATCCTTTGCATTAGAAAGAGGAAGCAAAAGAGGACAAAGACCCATAAATCTAAAGCATTACTGAAGACCTTGTACATATTCAGTCGTTTTCATGCAGGTCTAGCGCTGCCTACTCAACCTGGGTTCAATCCTAAACCAGACGCTGTCCTCCCTAGGTGAACCCTCGGGGCCTCTCCCTCCTTGTGCATAAACTAAGAAAGATAACAGAACTCTTAAAGGTGTGAAGAGACTTTAAAAAAAGAGAGCACGTGTGCAATATTAGCCCCTAGCAGGTGCTCATTACGGCTTAGCCCTCTTTCCTACCTCATTGAAAATTTGGAAGCTTTTTTAGAACTCATTAAATCAGTCCAGCAACTTGGGACCATGAGCTTTGAAATCCAGCTTCTTGGGCTTAAATCGTACTTCCCTCTCTTACAAGCCTTATGACCCTGAACGTGTTCATGACCTTTGCTATGCCCCAGTTCTCCTACCTGGAAAGCGGGGACAACGGCATTACCTATCTCATAAGGTTTTTGGGGCACTTGAGATGGCAGTCCATGGCACATAATAAGTGCTCAATAAATATTAGCTAAGATTTTCCAGAAGTTGAGGAGAATGAGAGTTGGAGCAAAATTACACTTTCTGTTTGACTTTGTCTTTATGAAAAAGCTTTCTCAAGTGGAAAAGAAAAAAAAAGGGCTATCGCATTGCCCTGAGAGGAGCAAAAGTCACCCATTCAGGAGCTACTTGAGTTTTTAGAAATGTGCTATCAGGAAGCCTTACCCTTAACTGAGTGTGGAAAGTTCTGTACAACAGGCAAACTGTGAAATGAAATAGGTTACGTTTCTGTAAACTCTTCCAACTCTGAGCAGGTTAGTGCCACTCAGGGCTCTCCCGGGACAATGCATGCTTTGTTGGGGACTGACATTTAAAAGTGTTTGATTGTTCCGTACATTTTGTTTAAAGAGTTGCTTTACTAAAATTTAATGGCAAATTCCACTCAGGATTTCCTGCCAAGAAATCTATAAAGCTTTGTTTGAGACTGAAAGCATTCAGAAGTTGGGAGAGTTTTTTGCTGTTTTTTTTTTTTTTTTTTAAAGCTGGGAGGTGCTGAGTGTACATTAAAAAGAAAAAGAAAAAAAAAGGGGGAGGAGGAGAGAGAAGTCCCGTGGATGCAGGATGAGTGTTTGATGTAAGAACTGGCTGGTCGGCTCCAGAGTCAAGCAATTAAGAAAGGTTTAAAAGGGCCAAGATGAAGAGGGGCCAAGGTGAGCAAACAGCTCCATCAACGCCCAACCCAGAAAACAGCCCGGGCTGTGCTCTGAGCTTCTCATTCAACAGCTTTGTTCCTGTTCTGAGCCTACGATGTAATGACAAAGCAGCTTCGCGTGCATTCTTACTTAGCAGGACGTAACATTACGTAACACCTGCTCTGCATGGCCCGCTGCGGGCCTCGCGCGGTAGTATTCAAGACGGGCACTTTGCGTTAGGCTCCAGAAATACATTCGCGGTGGTTTTCACGCCAGTGTTCGCAGTTGGCGCCTGGCTGAAGAGCTTCAGGCTTATGTATCCGCCTGAACCACCCTATATTCATGTTGGGGTAGTACAGGTTAAAAACAAAATTAAAATGTCCACTAATAGAGGACCTGTTTATATTTGAGAGAGAGAGAGACAGAGTGTGAGTGGGGGAGGAGCAGAGAGAGGGAGAGACACAGAGTCTGAAGCAGGTTCCAGGCTCTGAGCTGTCAGCACAGAGCCAACATAGGGCTCGAACCCAAGAACGGTGAGATCATGACCTGAAGTTGAACGCTTAATCGACTGAACCACCCAAACGCCCCTAGAGGACTTTTTAAAGATGGATAAATATCATACATATAATGATATGCAGTTGCAAACATATACATACATACAATTTATGTGAATTGTAAAATAAGACTATATTATATATTATTTACAGATGCAAACACATGTCAACAGGTACAAAAACATGCCAGAAACCCATATCAACTTCAGGGTAATTAATTAGCTCTGCAGAAGAATGAGGGGATAAAGGAAGGGGGGGGGTCTTACTTGTATCTAAACTATTTTATTTCTTTAAGTCCAATGAAGGAATCTGACACTAATATTTCAAAATGTTAATGTCTATTAAACCTAGATGATGGGTGCATGGGTATCTGTTCTATGTTTTATACTTTTCTGTTTTTCAAATATGTATTAATTTAAAATTTAAAATTAGGAACCAGTGGTATAGCCACATGGTGGAATATTTTGTAGCTATGAAAAAGACTGTAAATATTGTACAGGTTGTCAGAGAAATATGTGTAAGTATTTTGGATCATAATAACAGGTGGTTGTACAGTATGATAATACAACCATTTTTTGCTTCACACACACACACACACACACACACACACACACTGGAGTCTAAACCTTTCCTCTGGGCTACGTACACCCTCATATTCAGTGTTTGTAGTCTCCATTTGCATGTCACTCAAGCAATCAAAAAAATTAGTGGGTGTATGACCAGTCTCTTAATCTTTCCCTGCAGACATTGTCATCACATTCTCTTCCCCACCTCAGTGCACGGTACCATCACCCATTAGTTGCTCCGGTGAAAAATCCCAGGAGTCAATGACAATTTCTCCTTTGCCCTTAGGTTCTGTGGGTGCCATCTGCCCACTCTCTAATCGCTGTCCCCTCCCCCACTCCTCCATCACCTCCAAGTCCATCATCCCTCAGTGGAACCTGCAGACATCTCCCAACCAGTTCTCCAGGCATCAACTGCTACCCGCTATGATCTGTTCATTCTCCACGTAGCAGCTAGTGATCCGTAAATCACCCCCTACCTGAAACCCAAGGATCTTCCCATTGCTCTCAGCTCCTTATGAGCCAGGATCTCCCACTCTCTCCTGCCTCATTGAGCCATCCCCTCTCTACCCCTGAGGAGGTACTTCCATATTCCCATCATGGCCACTGTACCTATGTGCTGTCCCTGTGGTTCCAAATGCTTGACCCTTCTCCTTTTGTAATCAGAAATAACCCATTAATTTAATTAAAATGTCCACACTGAAAGACAATCAGATCAATCTAGTTAACTCATGTTTTATTTATTTAATGTGTTATTTATTTACTCAAGCAGACACTTCTTGAATGCAAGCTGTGTTCCTGGACCTGTGGTAGATGTTGTGTTGGCCTTGTTTGACTTTCAAATCTCCAGCCCAGTTGCCTCAAGGTTCACATAAGGGCTTTCATTTTGATTATGGCCCTTAGTACAGGAAGATCTGTACTGAGCCTAGCTCTCCTCTATGACAGGTGAGACTCAGTGGAAATGCAAACACACTCATTTCTTATAGAACAGAAAGACTGGATTATCATAAACCACCGCCTTGAGGGGACAAGGCTTACATGGCTCCCATCGCCATCATTTTCCTTTCACTATAGACAAATACAAGTCCAGAACACAAGTGATTTTCACTATGTTCCCAATGACCACTTGTTCTGAGATTTCTGCATCAACTCTGTTGTAAATGTTCCCACTTACTAACTTTTTGTGTCTGGAGAGTTTGCTGGGCACCTCACTGAGGAACTTCAGGGTTGGAGACCCATGTGCGCAGTTTCTGGGATACTCAGGCAAGTGCCGAGTGAACTGTGTACCTTGCCTGTGAAATCTTTCTTGTCTCCTTGGGCACAGTTCAGCTAAATGACTCATTTCAAAATCCTCAGGGAAGAATCTGCAAGGAGAACATGCGTTTGTAAGACCTGAATTCTCTAGGTTGGTTATTGATATGAACTGAAGCCAGTTTCTGTTTTTCCTTTGTGTCTCCTCAAAAGACCTGAGTGTACAAGAAAAATACTCGCGAACATCTGACTAATCATGACATGAATGGAAGTAGTTAGTCCAGCATAGTGTTTAAAGCACGGGCTCTAGAGAGTCAGAGAAAGCTTGCTCAATATGCTCTTTCCTTCATGCCCTGCCCTTTGCTTCCAGACAAACTCCTCCTCATCTATCAACACCCACCTTAAATATCACTTCTGGAAAAATCTCCCCAGTGCAATCAATCTGAGTAGGTGGTTCTTTTTTTCTACCTTCCCAAAGCATGTCTATTATGTCAAGGTTACATATTGTCTTACGATTATTTGTTTGCTTATATGTCTCTCCTATGGTTCCAAGGCCAGAACCATACCTTCCTTGCCTGGTTTAGCATGAGGTTTGTCAGTCATAATAGTGGTCAAATATAAGCAGTTGGTAGTGAGTCAGACCCAGATTCGAATCCTCCTCTACTTCCTACTAGTTATTTGACCATGAAGTCACATAATCTCTACCAACCTCAGTTTCCTTAACTAAAAGACATTTACCAATATGTTGCTGAGAAAATCAAATTAGCCATAGCACACAAATGTTCATCATGGTAAACTGATTAGCACTGAAGAATTTTTAACTCTCATTTTTATTATTCACTGCATAAATGTTCGCTAGCCAAACTAATAAGTGAATGACCCAAACCTCTGATCACAATCCCTTTAGGGCCACAAAGAAGACATCATGAATGAAAGGTAGGAGCAAATGTCCTTGACATAGTGTTCACTTTTTCTTAAAAATACAGCTACAAACACATGGGTATTTTAAATGGTGACTTGTGAAAGTCGCCAGCTAGAAGAAAATAGCCTAACCTTTCCAAATGGCTCGCAGAGTTATGGTAAAAATGAAACTCAATTTAAACGCTGAAGGTCTTATAATATTCATTTCTGAGTCTACCTGTTTGGGCAAGCGATGTTCTCTGGGAGCCTGCAAGAGACAGCTTAATTAGTGGTCATTAGTATAGATGCAGCTGATTACACATCACTTGAAAGCATTTCAGGCCTTTTTTTTTCTTCTTCTTCACTTTGTAATCTTCTACTCCTTCTCTGGCAACTTTTCTGCTTACTTCTGATTGAAGTTTAAGAGATAGACACATTTTCATAAAAATTTACAGCCTGTTATTCTGCCTCAGGCCCTTCATCTTTTCTTAATTATGATAATAGTAGCACCAGTTCCTGGAGTACCTACTGTGTGCCTAGCCAGACAGCGTGCTAAGTGCCAGATAGAATGTTCTGTCTCCATTCCTGGAGCTTATCACTGTCTAACATACCAGATCATCTGTCCCTCCATTTTTTCACTATTGAATGTCCGTCTCTTCTCCCTTCCCACTCCTCACCTCCCGGGAAGGTAAGAGCCCAAAGTCAGGGACCTTTCTTTCCTGTTATAGCCTAAAAAATGAGAATGATGCCTGGCACATAGCTGCTGCTCAATAAACATTTGTTGCATGAACACATTTTCACCCAACCCTGAGGCCATTCGTCTCCTCTTCATTTTGAAGTGAGGAAAACTGAGGCCCCAAAATAGAAACTAAAGAGCCCAGAATCACACAGCTAGTGAGTAGCAGTGATGGCCTTGGGACTCAGGTATGTCTGACTCTAAATTCTATACTCTCTCCACTAACGAATGCCTTGTAACTGGTTCTCTTCTGGAGCACACACGTCCTCTGTGCCTGGGCTGGCTTCGGACAGGATTTAAGATCTAGGGTCAGCAAGACCGGGAGTGCACATGATTGTATGGTCAGATCTAGACAAGGAGATAGGGTCAGAGGGCTGACCACAAGGAGGGGGCTTGGAACCAGGACTCCAGACCATAACGCTGTCTAGCTCTGTGCTCCAAGAGAACTTTCTGGTCTTCTCAGAACCCCATTTCCACTATGAGTCACAAGGTAATATAATCTCCCCTGCCCCTTACACACCTCCCAAACTTTCTATGAAGGTTCATGATGTGTGAGCAGAAATTCTAGTCCTTTGGAGAAAGGTGCTCTATAAAGGCCAGGTGTTATTAAGTATTATTATAACAATCATTTATTGCTATTCATTCTCTTTGATACTCTGCACAAGGCCCCCCGGCTCCTGGACTTCTCTAGTCAAAACTCAAACCTATTTCATCCCCAGCTCCTTTCCTTTAAGAAAATTGTTGGATAAGTTCCATATTTCCATTCTGGATGTAGATTTTGGTGAATGAGCCAAATTAAGGAACCATGGCCTAGGGTGGGTCTATTGCAGGAGGTTTGGTACCCTCTCCTATTCACAGGGTGCATACTTGGTGTGTGAGACTTTTCAATTCCAAAGCTCAGCTGCCGATCACAGGTAGATGGCTGCCCAACCAGCACCACCCTCCCCAACTTTGGTTTCCAAACTCCAAACCCGTTTTTACAACTGCCTTCCACGCACCTCCACCTGAATGTCTGAAAAACATCTCCTATCCAGCATGTCCAAAGCACAACTTATCATCTTACCCTTAGTCTAAGCCCACCTCTCAATTCTTTGTCCAGATGAACAGTCCCTGTCATCATTTACTCCTATTCAATTCTCATGTCCTCACTGCTCACATCCAGACATCAAGTTCTGTCTGTTCCAAAGCAGAAATGCCTCACATCTGTTTCCTCCTTTTCACGTCTACAAACACTGCATTAGTCCTGGCCCCAAGCCATCACTCACCTCCTCCCTGGTCTGTCTACACACTGTTTCTTCCCTCCACACAGTGCCACCACAGCTGTCCTTTCACATGACAAATCAGACATTCTGACTCTAGCATCTTCAGAGCTGGCTCTAGTTTCATGCTAACATTATGTGCCCCATTGTGTACCATCATGTCCCCCCGCCATCTTCATGCATACCCAGTGCTTCACACCCCTCACCTCCTGTAATGTGCGATGGTCTTGTTCCTTCATGCCTTCACACCCTCTGTTCCCCTTGTCTTGAGTGCCTTCCCCGCTTTGCCACGCATCACATTCACATACATTTTTTAGGTCCCTTCTCTGCTTTCCCAAATCTCTCCAGGTGGAGTAACATTTTCCTCTGCAGTCCAGAAAAATAGAACCAATAGGAGATATATATAGGAAGAGATTTATTATAAGGAACTGGCTCACATTATGTGCAGGCTGAGAGCCGCCATGGTCTGTGGTCTGCATGCTGGGGACTGAAGAAAGCCAGCAGCGTGATTCATTCTGAGTCTGAAAACCTGAGAACCAGGAGCAGCAGGGACAGGGTAAGATAGATGTCCCAGGTCAAACAATCCTGCAGGAAGGGGTAAATGTTTCTTCCCCCAACTTGTTGTCCTATTCAGGCTCCCAGCAGATTGGATGACACCCACCCACACTGGTAAGGGCAGTCTGCTTTACTCAGTGCACCAATTCAGTGCTAATTTCATCTGGAAATACCCTCACAGGCACACCTAGAAATAACAGTTAGCCAAATACCTGGGTAGCCTGCGTTCCAGTCAAGCTGACACATAAAATAAACCATCACGCCTCTCGAAGTAATTCTAGTAATAGCAGTCCTATGACACCTGATTTGGGACAGGCACTTTTCTGATTTCTTTATATATACTCATCTAATCTTTGCAACAACCCAAGGGTAATTATTATCTTTACCATCATTTTACAGATCAAGAGGCTGAGACCAGAGTTAAGCTACTTGTCCAAAGTCACCCAGGGAGGAAACAGAACTGCCCATTCTGATAGAGACCATCCACTCCAAAGTCCACCTACTTGACCACCCCGACTTTTGTCCCCCATGGAGAGATTTATGTACCTGTCTAGACTGTAAGTTTCTTGCACTCAAACTCAAAACCCGGATAATTATTATTAACACCTATTTTTCCAGCTTTGGGGAAGTAGTAGCCAAGCTTAGAAAGTAGATATAGATGTAGACAATAAAATGCTAATTGAATAGTAAGCTATTACGATTATCACCCTCAACCATTGCAGCACGTCTCCTGACCATCATTTATCCTTCCAATCCATCCTCTCCTTTGTCATAAAGTTGGTCTTCTAGAACAGAGATGAAATAACATAATTCTGATGCCTGAAGTCCTTCAGGGACTCTGTTTGTCTAAAGGATGCTACCCAAGCTCTTTAGCTGGAGATATGGGTCTTTCCTAATCTGGCCCTTCTGTGTCCCTTCAGCATTTTCTCTACTGTTGACTTGCAGGTAACTTACACTTCGCACATGAAATCACTGGTCATTTTCTGAGCACACCTGTGACCCAGATGCTCCCATGTTTTTGCCTAGTCTGCTACTAAAGCTGAAATTCCCTTTCTCTTTACCTATTCAGTGAATAGCTACTCATCTAGTAAGACTCACTCTGTGATACCCTTCTGTGAAGCCCCCTGACATCCTTGGATAGGATTAGGCCCACTTCCTTCATGCTACCACACAGTGTTCCATCTGTCACTCCACCAAAAAAGGAAGTTTAACTAATTCAATTCAATTCAATTAATTTTTGTAATCAACTGTTAGCTGGGTCTCTTTCTTTCATGGGCCTGTTCATCCCCAGGGCTGTCCTAACATAGTTGTACCAACTAAGTGGCTTACACCAATGAAAACATATTGTCTCAAAGTTCTGGAGGCCAACTGTCTGAAATCAAGGTGGCAGCAGGGCTGTGCCCTGCCTCCAGCTCTAGAGAAGGGTCCTTCCTCCTCCTACAGCTTCTGGTATCTGGTGGCACTCCCTAACGTTCCGTGGCCTGTAGATGTAGCACTCCGATCACAAGGCTATTTTCTCCCATGCATGGCCACATCATTTGCCTTCTGTGAATGACTGTCTCTGTCAAATTACCCCTTTGGGTTAGGGCCCACTCTAATGACCTCAAATTTAACTTCATTACTTCTACAAAGACCGTATTTTCAAATAAGGTTACATTCTGAGGTACTAGGATGAGGGTGTCAACCCCAATTTTTTGAGGAGACATAATTCACTCATAACAGTGTGAAACTGTGCTAATCCTGAAAGTTGAATTTTCGACCCTCAAGCAGTCTGAAGTCTTCCACCCAAATTCTGTGATGCTCATGGCTTCCTTCCTCCTGTTTTCTCCCTGTCTCCTCTCCTGTGTTCAGACTATTTCAGCTCCAACACACAGCCCCATAATTGCATGCCTTCAATATTTTCAACAACTAATCCAATAAGAGCAGGAATTCCAAGCATTTAGCAACTTCACTTCAGATGAGGAGCTGAGCAGAGGGAAAGGGCTCATCGGGCATCTGCCATGTCCCTCATTCCATCCTATTTCTAGAACCTTGGCCAACTGCCAACCCAGGATCCTTCCAAAAGACCTCCTTCATTGCCTCCAGCTCACTGGGAGACAGTTGTTGCTCCCACCCCACTTGGACTGCTTCCCCCACTGGAACCACTCCTGGCAACCAAGCCTGGCCTCCCCAGACACCCCAGCCCAGGATTCTAGCAAAGAAAAATTTTCTCCACTTGTTGCATTTTTATTGATCACATATATGCTGGCACTGAGTTAGATGCTGCTGATATAACAGAAAGCAAGACAGAAATATACCCCATGTACACGAGTATAGATTCTGGTGGGGAAGATAAATATTAAGGGCATGATTGCAAGTACAATGAGTGTGAGGCCACAAGGACAGGTACAACAACAATAACAGTGCTCTAGCTTTTTAATGAGGTTATACTGTGGGCCAGGCACTATTCTCGACCATGAGAAATTCTCATGGGGCTTACATTCTAATGGGAGACACAGACAAATAAAAATGTCAGGTAGTTGTAAATGCCATAAAGGAAAATCAATCAGGGGCGCCTGGGTGGCATGGTTGGTTACGTGTCTGACTCTTGATTTCAGCTCAGGACATGATCTCACAGTTGTAAGATCAAGCCCTGAGTCACACATATCCACACATATAGCAAAGAGCCTCCTTGGGACTTCTCTACTCTCTCTCTCTGCTCCTTCACCCACTCACAGGCATGCACAGTCACTCTTTCACTCTCAAAACAAATGAACAAACAAATGAGAAAAATGAATCAGGATAAGAAGAATAAAGCAATCTGGGGGGTTGTATTCGTTAGGATTAGGCGTAATTACACAGAACAGGCAAAATAAATAAGGACGGGTTAATATGAAGTTTGTTTGTTTCTCTGAAATGAAGACATCTAGAAGTAGGCAGTCCAGGGCTTTTAGAATAGTTTCCAGACTCCTTTCCTCTCTGTCATTTTTAGTGTGTCTTATATCTTCAGTATTACCATGAATGACACCTTGAATACCTTGAATGATTTCATCATTCAGAATGGCTGTGAAAGTTCCAGCCATCATATCTGAAGCCCAGAGATGAAGATGGAGAACAGGAGTGAGGGCATATAGGAGGCACCTCTCAGCTAAGTCACCTCTTTGAAGTAATTTGCCAGAAACCTCACCCAACCTGTTCCTCTTACATTTTAATAGCCACCCCAAAATGTAAAAGAGACTGGGAAATGTAATCCTTCAGCTGTGTACAATGCTATCCAGAATATAATCAGAGTTTATGCATAAGGGAAAATTGTTTTGATAAAACAATACACCATATGTACTAGAGCTCATAAAGGCTTTCCAGAAAAAGGAAGCTTAGGCTGGCAGCCAAAAAAATGAGAAAGGGTGTCCACACCAGGAGTAGATGATTGATGCAGTGTTCTTCACACAACAGCTCTAATGCTTAGGCTGGGTCCAAGCTTAGCTTTGTTCTGCAGTGTGTAGCTCAGAACTGGGCACAGTCCTCATCTTAAATATTTACTGACTACATATTGGCCTCTGATTGAATGCTTATGTCACCCAACTGGTAATCTCTGCCCCAAGATGAATGCCCTTCAAACAGTCTCTCAGTTATTTCTACTCTGCTTACAGAGAAGCAAATGGCTCTTGGAGAAAAATCTGGTATCTAGCTATAGACCTGGCTGTCACGGGTACCCAGAGATCAAAATAGGAAGCACGTACTGCAATAAAACCTGACCATAACTTCCGAATGAATCAGGAACATTGCTTCACAGACCATTGCTTCTCACATATTAAGCACCCTTTGTTGTTTATAGCTGTAGAAGCTGTCAAGGTTAGGTTTAAGGTAAGGGAATAAGAAGAAACCTGCCCAGCCCTTCCTGTTGATGAAATTCCAATGGAGCCTGGTTCTCAGGTTCAGTGATTAGTGAGCCAAGTCTGGAAGCTCTAACACCGGGCTGATCTCTATGCTGCTGGCAGACCTGGCAAGCTTGGATGGGGCAGCACAGAGGGCAGAGTGAATGAATATGCCTTGATCAGAGTCTGGTACATGGTAGATCTTCAATAACTATCAGCTCCCTGAATAGCTGGGGCATTTGAGAAAAGGTTTATAGAAGTATGACATTTGAACTAAGCCATAAAGGGGAAAGAAAGGTTCTTGCCAGGGTGGAAAAAAGGACAGACACTTGAGATGAAAGGAACAATGTATGCAAAGATAGAGAGGTGTGAATAGGAAAACTCAAGCAGTTCAATTAATCTTAGGGGAGTGTGGAAGTAGGAGGTGAGGCTGTTAAGATGAACTTCTGTAGGACAGTGTTAAGATGTTTGAACTTTCTCCAGGGGGTAACAGGGAACTTTTGGAGCAGCTGAGCAGGGGAAGGACATGGTGACCATCACAGGGTCATTAACCCCACTCCTCCTCAGTCTGCTTGCTCTGATGCAAACCTTCCCTATGTTCACAATATTGGTTTTATTAATTTACCTTTCTCTGTTCCTTTACCCCAAGACGTTTTCCTCTCACCATCCCAATTCCTGATAACTGTTATGGATATATCAACATCCATATAGATATATCACCTAACACCTTTGGCCTCCCAGCTTTGATGACCTTGGCTTTGAGTCATTCTCTTTAACTATCTACTGCAAGAGCCACATCAGAGATCCTCTCTACCTTGAGACAAACTCAAAGCTCAGTTTTCCCCTTTCTTTGTCATCCTTTGAGCAGCTAGAATGATCTAATCATGTCATTCTCCTGCTTGATGCTCTGCAGTGATTTCCAGGGCATTGTAAATAAAAATCCAAACACTTCCTGTAGCCTTCTGGACTCTACTTCAGGCCCTTGTCTACTTCTCCAATCCCATCTTGGGCCACTCTCCTCATCTTTCACCCTTCCTTCCTTGGGTCTTCATCTTTCAAGAGTTTGGTCACACCTCTACCCACATCATACCAGACTTTGCAAACAAATTCTCATTATTTCCTGTCCCTACCTTCCCACTCACTCTTAAAGTCACTAAATGCAGCTTCACCTGCCATCAATCCACTGCCACTCCTTTCTCTAAGGTTCTATTTCTAAATGACCAAATCACATGGGTCCAGGTGGCCACCCCTGTCTTGAAACTCACTCCTCCCAAATGGTCT
Organism: Suricata suricatta; assembly: GCF_006229205.1. Lineage (NCBI taxonomy): Eukaryota > Metazoa > Chordata > Mammalia > Carnivora > Herpestidae > Suricata > Suricata suricatta. The sequence goes on from NC_043710.1 coordinate 44,318,924, forward strand.
CCATGATATTACTTTCTCTTTCTTCTGTGTTATTTCTTAGTCTCTGTGAATTTCCCTTCCTCTGTCTACTATTCTCTTACTAGTTTTGTCCAGAGCTCAATCTTCAGTCCTCTTATATTTCCACTCTATACCCTTCCTTAAGCATCTGATCCCTGTCCATCGCTTCCCTTCCCCCACCATCAGATGATACCCACAGTCACCTCAACTCAACTTACTCCAAACTGAGTTCACCACCTCCTACTCCCACCCCTTGTCAAGACCCATTTCACCCTATCCAAGGAAATCACCCACCCTTATCTTTCTTTTTGCCCAAGCTAGAAGCCTGGGGGTCATTCTAGGTTATTCTTTCTGCCTCCTACTCTACTAGCGACAAGGCACCACATATGAGTGAAGTTACCATCCAAGTGTCTCAGATCTCTGCTTTCCCCCTCCCCTAGCTCAGGGCCTCCTCACCTCTCTTCTAAACTGTTGACCCACCTGAATGCTGTGTTCCTTGTTTTTGTTTTTAATCTTTCAACCCCACTGGACTATGAAAAACCATGTCTTTTTTATTTTTTTATTTATTTTTTGAGAGAGGCAGAGCAGGAGCTGGGGAGGGACAGAGAGGGAGACAGAGACACAGAATCTGAAGAAGGCATCAAGCTCTGAGCTGTCAGTACAGACCCAACATGGGGCTCGAACCCATGAACCATGAGATCATGACCTGAGACAAAGTTGGACCCTTAACTGACTGAGCCACTCAGGTACCCCAGGACTACATCTTAATAAATGTCTTATCTTTTGGGTCTGCCAGAGTGGTAGCACATAGTGTGTACTTAGAGTGGTTGTTTCTGACTGTATGAATGAAATGAGTATATGAATGTGTGGATAAAATAAGGAACAAATGGGACAAGGCACTTGACACAATCCAGCTCAAAATAATATGTTTACAGCATTACAATTCACAGATCACTTGAATGACAACCCTGTGAGGTGGTTATTATTGTTCCTAACCTCTCTGGTTACATAATTTGACCCAAACTATAAAATTAGTGAGTCACATTATTAGGCAGTGGGAAACCTTGCATTTGAACCTGTGGGTCCAAGTCTTAGACCTTCCACCAAAGCATAGAGCTTTGCTCAGCAATTGCATTATTTTCAGGTCCTCCCATAAAGCTGGTATTAACCAAATTAATTATCTACTCTACTTAGCACAGCATTTTTTCTAAATGACACATTTTTTTTGCCCTCAGAAAATGAAATGCATTCATTTTTTCAAAGCACAAAATTTTGTCTTCATTGTTGCTGTTCCAAAGAATGTGAGGTCATGTACAACTTTGGGCAGAGATTGCAGTCCTGATATGCATGCTCAAAATGTAGTCCCATTCACCAAAGACAGGAAGATTTATATGCTGTTTTGTGGGTTGAGACTTTCTTTAAAAAATTTTTAATGCTTATTTATTTTTGAGAGAGAGAGACAGACAGACAGACTAAAAGTGGGAGAAGGGCAGAGAGGGAGGGAGACATAGAAACTGAAGCAGGCTCCAGGCTCTGGGCTGTAAGCACAGAGCCCAATGCAGAGCTTGAACCCACAAACTGTGAGATCATGACCTGAGCCAAAGTCAGTCACTTAACCAACTGAGCCACCCAGGTGCCCCTGTGGCTTGAGATTTAAACTGGCTTGATGATTTTGGCATCTTTTAGAAAGGTTAGAATAGATACATCACCCAAATAGAGTTGATATCCTATACCATATCTCCCTAAGCCTCCCTCTCCTCTCACATTCCCTATCTCAGTGAACAGCCACCTATTTCTCAGGCCAGAAACCTGGTCATCATCTGAATTCTCCTGAGCTCTCCCTTTGCATGTCCAACCCAGCACCAAGTGAGTCCATTCTACCTCCTTAAGTGTCCCATGAGTTTGTTATCTCTCCACCCCAACAACTACAGTCTTCACTCAGGTGTCCTCCTGGACCTTACCTGCATGAAGAATCAGCCCCCTAATACTTCTGCCCTCTTCTAGTTTAACACATACCAAGCCACCATTCACAATCTAGCCCAAGTCATGATTTCAGTAGGCAACCCTGCTCAGTCAGGTTCCTGCCTTTAAACTTGCAATATTTTCCCATTTGTCTCAAGATTAAGTCCAAAGTCTTCATCATGGCATACAAGGCCCAAGTGGCCCAGCCCCTGCCAACCTTTCCACATTTGCCTTCTCTCTCTCTCCACTTTCCACCTCTAAGTTCTGGGCTTGTGCTTTCTTCCTCTGTTTTGCACTTCCTGGTCCCTCCCTCCCCTACTTCAACTTGGCCACCTCCAACCAGTTCTTCAAATCACAGTTTAAGCATCATCTGCTCCCACAATCTGTGGTTTCCACCAACTGGGTTAGATGCTTTTTTTCTTCCATGGAAGTCTTGGCACCTTCCCATACTATGTTGTGATGTCTATTTGCTCGTCTATCCTCCAATGCCATGCTCTTCACTCAGTGAGCTCTGTGACGGCCTGCGGTGTATCTTGCTCATCTCTTTGCCTCTAGTTCCTGAGCCAGTGGATGCCTGTAATTTGTTGTATAAATAAGTTTCTGTTCTCAGTCTCTCCCAGTTCCTCCTCCCACTACCAACAATAGTGGAGGAGACAAAAGTGAAACACCCAACATGGTCAGTGTTACAAGAACTATAACAGAGTTGTGTAATAAGTAAGGTACCCTGGGAGCAAGGAGAAGGGAGCCACAGCAGCTTGAAGTGTCTTCAGGCTGGCAGAAATAAGCCTGGAGCATTAACTCTTTAAAAAGCAGCAAAACTTCTAACTTCCAACCCTGAAGATCCAGCTTAAGAATAATTCATCACTCCAGAGGTGCCTGGGTGGCTCAGTCAGTTGAGCATCTGACTCTTGATCTCAGCTCAGGTTATGGTTCCAGAGTTGTGGGATTGGGTCCCACATCAGGCTCCATGCTGAGTGTAGAGTCTGCTTGAGATTCTCTCTCTCCTCCCCACCCCTGCCCCTTCCCCCAATATCTCTTTCTCTGTCTCTAAAATTAAAAAAAAATAAATTAAACTTTAAATTAAATTTAAATTTAAAAAATTTTAAAAGAGTAACTTGTAACTCCAGACCAGTGGCCCCATTCTCTCTAATATTAGAAGAACCCCTTATAATATTAAAAGATTTAGATGTCCTTATGTGACAGCAGTTGCTGCAGAAAATTCTAATGTTCCTCTAACTTCAGCAAGGATTTGAAGAGTCTGATTATATGCATCACAATGCCATCTACAAACATTCCCAAACTAGCAGAACATTCATGTGAAACATGCCTACAGACTGTGCCTAGTGTGAGGTATGGGTTTGTGGACCCCAGCGTCCTAGGAGCCCATGATTTAGACCCACTGGTGCTAATATCCGGCCTTTACGCCCCCACTACCATTTCCCCCTGGAGTTGGGCCAACTCAGGAAATCACTGACATGGAAGAAAACGAATAACTAACTGATAACACTTCATAACCAAGTACAGTAAAACCTTGGATTGCAAGTAACCTGTTCTGTGAGTGTTCTGCAAGGCGAGCAAACATTTCTAATAAATCTTAACTTGATAAATGAGCTACGTCTTGCAATACATGTAGGACGTGATGCCAAATATCACATGATCACAACTGAGCCCAATGGTCCTTGAAATTCGCTTTGGCATACAAGTGCTTTGGATTACAAGAATGTTTCGGGAACAAATTATGCTCGCAAGCCAAGGTTTTACTGTATTTCTATTCAGGCATTGAGAGATTAATTCAAAACTATAAGAATTTGTATTTTAACCCAGAAGAACAGATTAAATACTTTCTTTGAGGTACCTAATCATGGGATCACTCTGTTGGAAAGTCTGCTTTGCTGCCACAGGAGAAGGTGAGAAGATCATCTTTTTGAGAGAGCATGATCACTTTGTTAATCCCTCAGGTTGTGGCAGGATGGCTGGCTGGGGGTCACACTGAGCCCATTTCACTTATTCAAGTGCACCCTTCACCCGTATGCTTTCAGGTCCTGTATTTAGCAGCCATGTTTAACAAAAGTACAGTAAACAATCCCCCACAATGCTTTGCTCATGCCTTAATTATGATATCTTATTCATTCTTTTTTTTTTAAGTAACTTAAGTTACATGTATTATTTCAAATTCAACAGATCCCCAAGTTTATAATATTAAAAAAAACAACAGCTTCCAAACCATTCCTTGATCCCATTTCCCAAACATAACCACAGATAACAGCATAACAGAGTCTTCTGCTCTGTTTGGTTTATTGAAAGGGGGAAAAACCCATAAGCCATACCATACATATTGTTCTACAACCCGATTTTTCCTTCTTGTGTTCTCCTTTACAACTTTTTTGGTTATTTTTATAATGGAAATCCTCAAACCAATACATTAGTATAGAGAGCAACATAATGAATCCTATGTGCCCATCACCAAGCTTGAACAAATAGGCATGATTTGTCAATTTTCTTTTATTTATTTCTCCTCTGCATCAAAAGTTCTTGTTGTTGTTTTTTCCTGGAACCTCCTAGCAAGTCCCAGACGTCATAGTATTTTGTTATGTATTTCTAACAGCTAAAATCTTTTAAAAACATAAGCATTTTGCCATAATCATATCTAAAACCAATAATCCCCTAATAATTGTCTATTTTCTATTTTCCCTGATTGTCATTAAAATTGTTTTAACTGTTGGTTTATTTGAATTAATATCCAAATAAGCCAACCACTGGTTGATGTGTCTTAGTTCCTTTGTAGGCAGAGTTATAATCATTATATCTCCACTCCTTCTTCTAGGCTATTTATATATGAGCTTTTGTCCTGTAGCATTTGCCCAATCTGATTTTGCTGATTACACATTCAGAATATCATGACACATTCTGTTCTCCCTGTTTCCTACAAACTCCTGAATAGCTCTAGATTCTTGATTATATTCAGATGCCATGATTTGGGCTGGAATATTTGATAGGTGGGGCTGAGCACTTCCTATTTTATCATACTGGGAGGTGTACGGTAACTGAATGTTCCATGGAGGTCCGTGTTATCAGCTGATCATCCCTTGCAGCTTCCCATTAGTCTAACACCTGCTCATTTTAGTACCTATCCATGACCACTCTCTAGATTAGGGCTTGGTTGTCCATGGGTAATCATTCCTTCTGCATTTGCTAGTTAAAATTCTTTTGTAGAGAAAAAGTTCCCCTCATCAACCAACTTGATGACTTAGAAGCACGGTGTGTACAAACAAGAATAAATGTTCTCTTTATTACTTATTTCCAGAATGACAATGTGGCATCCTAGCAGTTTCCAAAGGTGATTAATGAGTGAATTTCCTTTTTTGCAATATCATTGTGAATGCCTAGCTTTTTATATTTTTTATGTGCTCCAATCCATAACAGTGGGTGTTCTCGTTGAAATTAATATTTCCCCATTTTTAGCCACTGGAGTCCCTTCAGGTTGCCCCTGAATTTAGATAAAACTACCAAATCTTTACAGATTCTTGCTTTCTAGCACATAAGAGGTGGCAAGCCTGTCTTACCTATTTCTTGTTGTGGATTTGGAATATGATTACTTCAATCAGCCTTTATTTTTTTTCATAGAAAATAGTATATAGATTCTCTAATATAGGGGCGCCTGGGTGGCTCAGTTGGTTAAGCGTCTGATTCTTGATTTCAGCTCAGGTCACGATCTCATGGTTTGTGGGATTGAGCCCCGCATGGGGCCCTGTGCAGACAGCATGGACCCTGCTTGGGATCCTCTCTCTTCCTCACTCTCCCCCTCCCCCACTCTCACTCACACATGCTCTCTCTCAAAATAAATAAATACAATCAAAACAAATTGAGATACCACAATACAGGTGCCAGCAGGTCTCACTGCCATTAGGCGATAATTGATTCCAGACCCTTTCAGTGGATAAAGTTAAGAAATGTATAATTTTTAAGAGTTCTAAAAATAAGGAGCTTATGCTATTTTCATGGACTTGCTTTGTCGTTTAACAATATATTATTTTCCCATGTCAGCAATGCAGATCTACATTATTTTAGTAGCTGTATATTATCAACAACATGATTATAACATGGTTTCTATAACCACTTTCCTATTTAGGATGGTTCCTCATTTTTCGCTATTTCAAATATTCCTACGGTGAACATCATGAACTTATATCCTTGCCCACTTGTGCAAATACCCTGTGGATACCTAAAAGTGGAATCACTGCCTGAAAAGTATGGATCCAAAGGACTTCCTACATTTAAAATCCCAATGTTAGTGTCATAGAGAGTACTTGTAGTGATTTAATGCTACCTGCTTCACTGATCCCTGCCTTTGAAGGCCTAAACCTTAGGCTCGGTACATAGCAGATGCTTTATAGTTGTGTGATGACCCAGACTAAGGGAGCCAAGGCCTATAGTAATATATGCAAAAAAGAAAAAGTCTAGGCTAATGTCTCTGTAACAACTCCAAGGGACATTTGGGAAAGTTCTATGCCTCTGGTCCAAGGAGGATGACATGCAATAGACCTAAGCTTAACCTGCAGAATGGAGCCCAGTTTAGCTGAGCCTAGCCTGGACCAACGAACCCTTGTCTGACTCACAGATGCATGAGAGAGAATAAATTATTATTTTAAGTGACACTGAACTTGGGAGTGATTTGGTGTACTTTATTATTATCTTATTCTTGGATAGAATGACTCAACATTATAAAGATGTCAATTCTACTCAAGATCATGTATACACTTAATGTGATTCCAACAAAGTATACTGAGAAGGATTATTATTAGCTAAGTAAGATTTTATATAGCTGAAATTACAGATGACACCAAAATGAAAAGGGAGAGAGACCAGAAAAGTGAGAGTGGTGCGTTAAGGTTCCTGTCTTCCTCAGGAAAAATAACCATAAGTATGGTTCCTAGTAACTGTGGAGAAACAGAAGAGCAAAATTAAGTGTACAATTCTCAATCAGCCAAAGAAAATTCTATCCATCCAATGAAGAAGGAAAAGGAGGAAATCCTATAAGTAATATGGTGAGAATTGTAGGTTAAAGACCTCCAAAAAGTCACTCATCAATAAAATCAACAAGAATCCTGGCAAAAAATTGTCAAGGACTTGAATATAAGAGCTTGAACTGTAAAACTCCTAGAAGAAAAAAAAATAGAAAAAAAGCTCTGTGACCTTTGATTTGTAAGGATTTCTTGGATAGGACACCAAAAACATAGGTAACAAAAGAAAAACAGACGAACTGGACTTGAGCAAAATTTTAAAAACTTTTGTGCATCACAGAGACTGTGAACAAAGGCAATCCATGGAACAGGAGAGAATATTTGCCAACTACACATCTGATAAAAGATTACTATTGAACATATATAAAGAGCTCTTTTAACTCAACAACAAGAACAACAACAAAATTCAACCAAAGTGGGCAAAGGATTTGAAAAGGCACTTCTCCAAAGAAGATAACAGAATTTACCAGAGCTGGAGGGGAGGCGAGAAGAGGAAATTATTCTTTAATGGACACAGAGTCCATTGTTTGGGATGATAAAAACGTTCTGGAAAATGATAGCAGTGATGACTGTACAACATTCAATGTACTTAATGCCATTGAATTATATACTTAACACGTGTTCAATGGTAAATTTTGTTATCTATATTTTACCATAATCAAAAAATTAAAAGGAAACACAATAAAACATATCTCCTCTTTTATTTCTACTGGAAAGTTCTAAAAACGATCACCAATTCAATGGCACTGAGCACCCCTAGTGTCTAGACTGTGGTTTCTAAATATCATTTGCCATTGAAAAAAGTCAAGGCTCTGTGCAGGGATGGTTGATCTCAGGTCTGGGACGTCAGGGTACAGTGTGAGCCTGGAACATCCTGACAAAGCAAGAGCAAAGGAAGCTTCTGAAGACTATGAAAAACCTCCAGGGAAAAGATCCAGGAGCCAACCTGAAGAAGGTCCCGCTAGCCAAAGATGGGACAGGAACTACAATGGTTTGAAACATATTAAATATTTTAAATCCGAAATTTTATAATGATCCCACAGAAGAGGAACAATGAAGGAGAAACGCATTAGTTGTGTTTGGAGAATGCTAGGGACCAGCCACGTTATTTTGAACACTAGGAAATACAAATAAAAAGTAAGAACATTGCTTTTGTCCTATATTTCAGGATAATTAGGATTTAAAGTGTCCTTCAGCATAACACTTCAAAAAGGGAAGAATCTTTCTGCAGAAGTACTCCAGTTAATCAATGATGAAGAAATGGGAGAAGGGGGAGAAAGAAGGGAGGAAAGGAAAAAATGAGAGAGAAAGACAGAAAGAAAAAGTACAAGGTTAATAGAAGAAAATATAGAAAGATATCTTTGTGACTTTATTTCTTAAGCAGGAACCTTACACCATAAGCCATAAGGGGGTGTGGGAGTGCTACATTTAACTATATTATTATTAGACATCTTTCAGCAAAAGATACCATAGACGCAGTTAAGATGGAGTCAAATTAGAATAAGATACTTATATTTGCTCTATATTTAACAGGAAACTAGTGTTAAGCACATGTAGGAATTCCTGCAAATCTGCCAGAAAAGGGAAGCCCAAAGGAAAAATGGCCAATAACAGGCAGTAACCAGACGGATAATAAGCATGTGAAGATCAGTTTTGCTAGAATTCAAAGAAAGGCAAATTAAGACAAAATTGTAAACCTTGGAAAGTTGAATAATATGAAGTGTTGGAAAGGCAATGGAGAAAGTGGAGAACCTTCACTGTTAGAAAGAGCTGTCAGGAGAGCGATGGAGCACTTCAGCTCTCAAACTTCTGGGTTTCAGACCTCAAAGTCTCACATACAGCCACTGCTTTCTGCCTGCGTTCGTTGTAACACTGTTTGAGGAAGTGAGGAATTGGTAACATGTTTCCCTCACCAAAGAAACGGAGACATCAAAGTGACAGAATATCACACAGGTCAGAAAATAACTAACTAGATTTGTGGAGTACAATGTGGGGTGCTCACATAAATATAATGTCATGAAACAAAGAAAGGAATATAGTGAGCTGTATAGTCCAGTAAAGGTCATGCATATTAATCATAAGCACAAAACTATTTCATTCTATGTTTCAAAGATACATATACATACAGGAGCAAATGGAATATGCTAGCACAGTGCTCAACTTCAGGGATATGATTCACACGGTTTCCTATGTCAGTGGTGTCCTCTGGACAGCAGAAGAGAACGTGAATGGTGCCCCCTGGAGGTGTGCAGCTTGACAGCCCTGAATACATAGGATAGTTTGAAAGGTCATAGATCAAATACACTAGAACAATTGCTTACAGTGGGAGGAAGAAGAGGAATGGGGGTGGCACTGGGGGAGGAAGGGAGGCATGAAGTAAGGTAAGATAGAAGAGGGCCCTTGTCCAGACAATGGCAGTGTGACCTGAATGGAGAAAGAGGATCCACTCAATGCTATGATTTTAAGGCAGGGGAAGGTGGGCCTTAGCAGGCAGCCTTGAGCTGGGTAACGGACAACCTTACAAATTCTGCTAAGAAATGTAGATTTTACCTTGAAAGCTGTAGGGAATTCTGGAGATGTCTGGAACATAAAAAGATTTCAAGGGAATGGATGAGAGGGGCAGAGGCTGAAGCAGCCTTCAAAGCAATCCGTGCTTAGGCTACACATGTTCAGTGGAACAAGTGTGGCCAAAGATGCCTAAATCAAGTGTGCACACCTAGCCCCATGGGCACAGGGGTCCTCGGAGGGCCCAACATTCCATCCCCTGACCCTCCGCTGCTGCTCATGTACCCAGAGGCTCAACCAGAAACAAGACCTGCTTTAAAATGCTGGCAGCAGGTTCAAAACAGCCATGGTTGGTACCACCTTCCAGATGTGATCGTGAACAGCACACAGCTGTCTGCCCTGATGGTCGAGGAGGCCCTGTTGTTGACCGACTGTCCATCTGTGCCTCTGGGTGCATTCATCAAAACCTCCATGCTGATACACAGAGTATTAACTTTATGTGAGAATTGTTTTTCCCACTGGCAAGGACTTCACCTGACAGATAGATGCCCAGATATGTACACAGGAATTTCTCCTCCTTTGTCTTTTTTCTAAATCCCCACCTAGTAGATGCTTCCTGGCTCTCTGATTTTGAGAAAGGCACTCCACCTCCATGGTGGAAATACTTGACAAGACTTGATTGTCTCTGTGGCCCTCCCAATGCCAACACTCTGGGACATGTGAGGAATCTTCTCTGGGCATGCTGAACCCTTCATGGGTATAATGTGCCTGGTGCGATGTAGCAAAATGGATACAGGTTTCAGAGTCAGGCTAGGGTCAAAGTCATGTTTCTGCTCCTCACCAGCTGGATGGCTGGCCTTAGTTTCTTTATCTGTAAAAAGTAGAGGATCAAAAGTTCTAGGGGCCCCTGGGTGGCTCAGTCGATTAAGCGTCTGACTTCAGCTCAGGTCATGATCTTGCAGTCTGTGAGTTCAAGCCCTGCATCGGTCTCTGTGCTGACAGCTCAGAGTCTGGAGCCTGCTTCAGATTCCGTGTCTCCCTGTCTCTCTCTGCCCCTCCCCCCAACCTCTTTTTCTCTCTCAAAAATAAATAAACATTAAAAAAATTAAGAAAGTTCTATCTCACAAGGGGGGGAAATGCATGTGACAATACTCAGCCCAAGGATCTGGTGTCTGGAATGTGCTCAGCAAAAAATAGTTCCTTTTTGTCCTCCTTTCTATTTGTTTAGAACATTATGTTTCAAACCTTTCCACATTCACAGTTTTACAAATTTCATGGCAAAATGTTCCAAGAGATGAGCTCAGGTGTTTTACTACATGTAGAAAGATGTTCCCAGAAGACTCAAAACTATTGATTAGAGGCTTTAATAAGTAAATGGGCTTATGTATTTTATGTTGATTTAATTTTTGATAGGAGTGGGTAGGGAGAATCAGAAAATCAAATATGATTTATATCATCACCTTTTTTAAAAATAAGATTTTAATGCTTATTTATTTTTGAGAGGAGAGAGAGAAGAAATGGGTGGGGTGGGGCAGAGAGAGAAGGGGACAGAGGATCTGAAGCAGGCTCTGCACTGACAGCAGAGTCCAATATGGGGCTCAAACTCACAAACTGTGAGGTGATGACCTAAGCCAAAATTGGAAACTCAACCAACTAAGCCATCCAGGCACCCCTATATCGTCACCTTCTAAGAATAGCCTTTTCTCCTAGACTCAAGATGAAAATAGATAATAAATTGTTTGTTTTTTATAAATCTGCTTCTTTTATTTGTTGGCTCTCCTAATCTCGCGCATGTGGAATTTTTGCCCCTCCTGTTCAGACAGATTGTTGGCCAGCTCTGCTGGGACACAGGATCACTATGTGAGCAGGTGCTCAGGGAAGACCAGGAAAACAGGAAGGAGAGAACATACCCCATCCTCTTAACACTTCTGGTCGGATGACCCACATTTCTGTCGTAAGAATATTTTAAGGCAGTTGTTGCCAGCCCTGCATTCCTGGGGCCACAGAAAGCTAATTAATTTTGGTTAAAATATTTTCTTAACAATCGGGAGCTTGGGTGGCTCAGTCAGTCAAGTGGCCAACTCAGCTCAGGTAATGATCTCCCAGTTTGGGAGTTGGAGCCCCATGTTGGGCTCTGTGCTTACAGCTCAGGGCCTGGAGCTGATTCATATTCTGTGTCTCGCCTTCTCTCTGCCCCTCCCCACTAGCACTCTGTCTCTGTCTCTCTCTAAAATAAATAAACATTAAAAAATATTTTCTTTACAGAATGTAATATCTAATGAAAGCCAAGGTATGTGAAATAGGCCCCATCACACATAGCAGATTGTTATTAGAACAGATCTTTCTAAAAGGAAGTTGATGATTAAGCACCAAGTCCTTAAATGTTTGCACTCTTTGACTTGGGAAGTCTCTTTCCATATTATTGGGGAAAACAGATATATGCACAAAGAAGCATATCACAGTGTTATTTTATACCAGTAAAAAAACACTAGGGAGAACCTACTCACATGAGAGCAGTATATGCACTATGGTGTATCCAAAAGATGGATGAAGGCTCCGGTCAAAACCTGAGCATAAAAGCATATAGACAACATCATCTAAAGCATATATATTTTTAAAAGAAGCAAAATATGGGGCACCTGGGTGGCTCAGTGGTTATGCATGCAAGTCTTGATTTCGGCTCAGGTCATGATCTCACTATTGTGAGGTCAAACCCCACATAGGGCTCTACAGAGGGCATGGAGCCTGCTTAAGATTCTCTCCCTCTCTCTCTGCCCCTTCCCCACTTGTGCTCTCTTTCTCTCAAAAAGAAAAAAAGCAAAATATGAAATCTTCACAATTCAAAGGGTTGAGAAGGAAAATATACCAAATTTTGGTAGTATATAGGCTTTTGGGGACAAGATGCTGAGTGACTTTTCTTTTTTTTTTTTTTAACTTAGGTTATTTTTAGGTTCATCCTAAGGGCCATGGTATGTAACTTGTCTAATTAGCAAATCATCCACCTCACAGTTTATATATAAACAGAGATGCCAGATGAAATCTTTTTAGTTTGGGAGCCAGTGTGGAATGGGATAATTAAGATCAAAGTTACGATGAAGTCTAGCAGCTCCCAGCAAGGAAGGGGCTGGTTGGGGGGAAGCCTTCTCATTTCACACTGTCCTGCACAGGCTTGCTGGTTCTTCCCCGGGATTTCCCGGCTCTGCAGGGAGAGCAGGAGACGGGCTCCTTCTCCTGGAGGCTCTGACATCCTGAGTGCCGATGCTGCCACAGCTATGCATTCATTCCCACTCTTAGTGCCATGGGGATTATTTTTTAAATGAGATAAAAATTTTAAAACTAGACACCTTCTAAGTACAGGCACTGTTTTGGTCCTTTTTATATCCACATGTCTCCTTTCTCAGGCAGGCGAAGGTTCTTAGTAAAAGGAACTCTGGTCTCCTTTCTTTTTCACCTCCTGTTCTCCTGTCTCCTGCCCACACAGGGAGTGCCTCGTGGGGATGTAAGTGATTTGGATGAAAGCAAAAAGGGGCAAACTGGGCCGCCCTTTGTTACAAACAGAGCCTCCTTGCCGCCCGAAGAATTGACTGGAGAAGCATCTTTAGGTGGACAGGACAAGAAGGTTTTGGAAAGAGGGTACCAGAAAATCCCACAGTGCTTCTCCCTGTGATGTAGCTTATTTGCTTTACAGGCTTTGGGCGTATTTGCTGATGTCAGCAGCCCGTCAAAGTTTAAAATAATAATAGTGAAAAGGAAAACAGCCCCTTTCTGCCAGCCAGTCCTGTTCTGCCAACTTCTGTGTTCTCTTTTGAGTTAATAAACATCTAAGAACAACCTCCCCTACCACGCTGGTGGATTGGACAAAAAAAAAAAACAAAAAAACAATAATTTTAAAACCACCAGGTCAGCCCATTACCAGCAAAAACCATTCAGACAAGTAGCGTCTGCGTCTGTCACACTCTAATGAGGATTGTACCTCTGCCTCAAATGGGAAGCTATCATTAGGCTTTGTGTTTATGAGATCGAATGGTCATCTAGGGGCAGTGGCTCTCTTTCGTCCCTTCCTCACTTCAGTCGTGCTCAAGACCAAATGCACAGACGTTTTCTGTTTCAGGTGAAACTAAAACACCATAACTACGCCAGCTTTTGAAATGTCTTTTGAAAACATCCATTAAGAAAACAGCCTTTTAATTCTCCCTTTCCTTGAAAATCTGAGACATCCAGGTGTGTTGTAACAGCGTGGGGGAGGGCCGGCTCCCCGAAGGAGATGGCTAAGATGGTTTCAGGGGGTCAGGTGAGCAGGTCTCCACGGGCACCCAGCAGACACGATCTCTCCAAGGAGAGAAACATTTCAATAAAGCAAGACCTCTTAAGTTATCTTCACATGTGGTGTTGAAACAGGAGCCAGCCCCTCCATGGTGAGGCTGATACCCGACTTGAGCAGCAGGCTGGCACTACACACACGGCCCATTGTTAGTACCTCCTCAGGACAGATTAGATCCCGCATTCCTCAGAAGCACTGAGCTCCAGAGGGAACACTGCCAACAGGCTCCTTCCACAGGGCAACAACTAGCTACAACTGATAACTTTTCATTGAAGTAACTGCAACAATTAGCCTGAGTCCCCACCAGGGCTGTGTCACCCAGCTATTAAGAGAGAGAGGTGTTGCGCTTGTGTCTCCTGGCGTGTGCAAAGGTGTGAGCCAGACAAGGGTCATTCAAGTCGTCTTCAAGCTCACATTTATATGCTTTTATCTATGGCTACGTGGTTAACCAAACTGCTCACCCAAGGTGTGCTCTTAGATTGACTTCTTTTGTTATCTTTTGGGGGCCTTATCTAAGAAACCTGGATATTTGCACTCTCCATTTAGGCTTGGACAAGTAACTAATTAATCCCTGACCAAAGATACTGAAGGTCGGCTTGGATGGGGGTAAAACACCTGGAGGTCATGGTTGGGTTTTAATCATACGGCTTAGTTCAAAAGCTAAACAAACGCTAACAAGTCTTAGCTTCAACCAGAGTGCTCATTAAATAGCATATTTAGTCATACTGAACTTGACTTCTGCAATGTCCCTCCAGTTTTCTTGGAGGAACAGTGATTGAGTGGATGAAGCGACAACATGGATGAAAATTAAGGACAGCACAGGTACCTTCCCAGGAACAAATCCCCAAGGGCCTACATTAAGCTGTAACCAGGGTTTAGGTGTCCCAGGATTTTCTATCGCAAAAGGGTTATGTTTGGCTTTTGTAATAATAAAAGGTCATTTTAGGAAAAGGATTCTATTTTCCCATATACTGACTTTGCTAGGAGGAAGTATAGGGCTACACTTCATACAGCTCAGCCTTTGAAAGAACAAGAGATGGGGCGCCTGGGTGGCTCTGACCGTTAAGCGACCTACTTGGGCTCAGGTCATGATCTCCTGGTTGGTGAGTTCAAACCCTGAGTCTGGCTCTGTGCTGACAGCTCAGAGCCTGGAGCCTGCTTCGGATTCTGTGTCTCCCTCTCTGTCTGCCCCTCCCCTCTCATTCTCTTTCTCTCGTTTTCAAAAATAAATAAATATTTTTTAAATGTAAAGAAAAGAAAAGATGAACAGTGTCGTAGATGGGTAAATCTCCCAATCTGCAGAAATGTAAAGAGCAGGGATTTGGGTGCCTGTGGGTTTTATCAGAGGTGTAAGCAAGGCTGAGACGAACACCAGCCCTCTTTGGCTAGTTTTAACACGTTCACAGTCACAATTAACATTCAAGGAATTTCCTTTTCATCCAAGAGTTTCTTTTAAAAGCACTTTATGCCACAAACTAAACTTCTAGCTGCCATCAGTCCTTCCCATACAGAAGATTGCAGAAATCTCCATAATACTTTTTCTTTTTTTGAAAATGGGTTCGGACCACGTCAGTTTTCCCTAGGGCGACTGTTTGCCAATACAGGACCTTTTCACCTCCTGTCTCCCTTTTTCCCCTAAAAGAGCTTGGAATGGAGACCCGGCCTCCCGGTCCTGCACCCTCTCCACACTCCCTCGCAGGGCGGGCATCCCCAGCCCTCCCCCGGACCCCGCGGGCAGCGCTGCTACCTGGTAGGAGCTCCCCCCGCCCACCCCCTGCCTGGTTTCGAGTCCCTGAGCCGGCCAGGCCGCTGCTTTCTTCGAGGAAGGGAGAAGCGTCGTCTCCCTCTCCCACCCTACACCTCTTACACTAGAGATTCGCACACGGGCACGGAGTCCGAGTCCTGGCTGTGCATGGAGCTCAGCCCCGTATCCGAGTCCTCGTCGTTGCCAGCACAGCTCTTGGCCAGTCCGAGGGCCTGGTCCACCCACACCTCCGCGCAGCCCTGAGGCCGCGGTTCCCGGGAGGGTCCGCCAGAGCCGAGAGTCCCATCGGGGGCCACCGTCAGCTCCAACGTGTGCAAAGTCTGGAGGAGGCCTTGCAGCTCGCGCTCCTTGCTGTCCCACTGCTGCTGGCTGTAATCCAAGTCCGACTTGACGGCCTCCAGGTCCGTGTTGAGCCGCAACCCGATGTAGAGGCTGGTGCTGAGCTGCGTCCTGACCCTCTCCCGCTCCAGCAGCAGCTCGCTGTCGAGGCCACCATCAGGCTCCAGCGGCTCCTCCCGCGCCGTGAGCTCCTCCTGGCGCCTCCGCATCCACCTTTGGTTCAGCTCCTCCTGAACCTCGGCGGAGAGGCGCTCCAGCAACTCCTCCTGCTGGGCCCGCTGCTCCTGCAGCTGCAGCAGGTCGTCGCACCGCCGGGCCAGCTCCTCCAGCGCGGCCGCCTGCGCCTCGCCGTCCAAGGGCGCCGCCGCCGCCGCTTCGGGCTCCTCGACCGGGCTGGGCCCGTCGACCTCGATGCCTGCGCCCTCCAAGTAAGTGTCCTGCACGTAGTTGACTCCGTGACGCCGCATGCGGTCCAGGTGCACCTTGGCCTCGTAGCGATCGATCTCGCGATCCAGCTCCCGGAGCCGCTGCACCTGCTGACGAATGGTGTGGTCCTGGGAGAGCACCAGATGCACCAGCGTCTCCATGCGCTCCACGGATGCGCTCTCGGCGGAGCGCGGCGACGACGAGCAGGACGAGGCGGTGGACGACGAAGTAGACGAACAGGGTGACGACGGCTGCTGCTGACGCCGCCGGTTGAGCTTGGCCAGCTTGCGGAAGGCCTTGCGCACGACCCGCCGCTGCTTCTCCTGGGTCATGGCCAGGCTGGGCCGCGCCGGGACCCCCCGAACCGAGCAGGGGCGCTCGCGACTCAGCACTACGCGCGCCTCGGCGCTGCGGGGGCCCGCGTTGGGTAGTGACGCCTCGCTGCGCACCAGTACGAAGCGCACATTCTCCTGCTCGTCTCCCCAGGCGGCCCAGAGGCGCAAGATGCGCGTCTTGTTAGGCAGGATGCGCTCAAAGCCCCGCCACTTCTCCACGATGCAATAGCACTGCGGGGGCCCGCACAGCATGCCCTGCGGCAGCGGCTCGTCCTCGTCCTCCTCGTCTTCGTCCAGGAGTTCCCGAAGCTCCTCCCGACCTGGAGAGTCGCCGTCCGTACCCCGCCGCCGGCCCCGCCGCTGCTTCCGTCGCCGCCGGCAGCCGTCCTCCAACAGCACCCGCACCACGTCCGAGCAGGTGGTGCGGCGGGAGAGACCAGACACCAGCTTCTCCTCCTGGCAGATCCACACTGATATCTTCTTCTCCGAAGGATCCATGGTGCAGTTGGGACGCAAGTGGCGGGTCGGGGCGGGCCCCACTGGGGTGGCAGGGACGGCGGGCAGCTCGGCAGCTCTGGGACAGTTTAGGAGCCTGGGACCCTCGCCCGGTCAGCACTGGCCCTCCTCCCCGATTGCGCACGGAATGCAAGCGCCGGCGCTGGCTGGAATGGCTGAGAATGTGCTCGGGCCGGACAGCGAGCTCTCCCTGGGCAGTGCGCCCGGGATCGGGCTCCCGCGGCTCTGGCTCTGCCCGAGGTTCCCGGGGCCTCCAGGTTTTGCTCCTCCCCACGTGGCTCCACCCCCGCCCGCCCCCAGAGCCCAGAACCGCGGCCGGAACGCGGGAGGCGCTGCGCCCAGACCCGCCCCTCGCTGCCTCGCGGCGCCCGGGGAGCCCCGTCCGCCCCTCTCCCGCTGCTCGCGACGGGAACCTCGGCCCCTTCCGCGGACTCGCTGCTCTATTGCGCGGCCGCACGACTGAGGACTCTGAGACCCCGCTGCTGCAGGGCCTGGAGCCCGTGCCTAGGCGGGGATCAGCGCTGCCTCTCCCTCGGCCCACTGGCTCTCTCCTCGCGTGTAGAGCTACCTGGACGCATCTTGACTTTCTCACCTTTCCCGGCGCCCCTTGGTCCGTTAAGGCCGCGTCGTCTGGGGAGTGCCCTTCGCGCAGACGAGGAAACCAAGACGCGCAGCGTCTCTAATGGAGACTCTCGGACCGCCTCACTTGACCTCCAGCTGGGAGCAGTAAGCGCTGACTTTAAAGCGGAAGGCCTTCCAGCCCTCCTCGGCAGGAAGCAATATTTGCCTATTTAAGGCGAAGTTGACGGACTGAGCGTTCCTTGAGCGCCGGTGGAGACCGAGAGGGCTAGGCCTGAGTGTGATCTTCAGAGAATGGCTCCCCACATTGCCCTGGCTTCGCATAGCCTTACTGGCAGGCGGCGCCTAATTCTAGTGAGATTTCGAGGCCCCAAACCCCAGTCACGAGCTTTTTTCCCACGTTCCACCTCCATAGGAGAACACTAGTCATGACCGTGACAGTTTCTGGCATATCCAGTATCCACACGTAGGCAAGAAGAGCTAAGAGCCAAGGGCACTCCCAGCTCAAGAAATCCAAGACCACACGTAAATGAACTTCTTCACCCTCAGATGTTGATGAGGATGGTCCTTTGCGTGCCACACTTGGCCTCAGCTTGTCATTGTAAGCACAGGTCTGATAAGGTTACTCCCTTGTTTCAAGACCTCAGACGACTGCCATTGCCTCCTAAAGTACTTTTATTCATTCACTCAGTAAATATTTATTGAGTACCTACTGGCTCCAGATACTGTGCTCGGGATATGCTGATGAACAGAGCACAGTTTTGGCCAGCAAGGAGCTCACAGTCAGTGAAGAGCCCCGCTGAGCGATCATGTCCGACACAGGGGCTTCTGTGCTCTGATAAGGGAGGTATGAGGTGCTAAGGGAATGCTGGAATAGTATCTACCCAGCGTGAGAGAGCCAAGGAAGACTTCCCGGAGGAGGTAGCAACTTAGGCAAGGCCAAAAGCACCATTTAGGTCAGCCAAACAAAAAACCGAGGGAGGGGGCAGGTGCATTTCAGGTAGAAGGACCCATATGTGAAAGTCAAGGAATAGAGAGGGTGGTGGTGTGGCTATTACTCAGGCTACAAGGAGTAGAAGTGAGAGTAATGTTAAAGAATGTTGGATGAGGGGCACCTTGGGGACTCAGTTGGTTAAGCGCCTTACTTTGGCTCAGGTCATGAGCTCATGGGTTTGTGAGTTCGAGCCTCCCATCAGGCTCTCTGCTGTCAGCACAGAGCCCTGCTTAGGATCCTCTGTCCCCTCCCCTCCTGTCCCTCCTTCGCTCTCTCAAAATTAATAACATTAAAAAAAAAGAATGAAGTTGGATGAGTGAACAGGAGTCCATCAGGAAGGGAGGTGAACCTCCCATAGGGGTAAAGAGAAGCCATAGGGTGTGGATTCTGAGTTCACACTGGCTGAGTGAAAATCTCAGCCCTAATACTTAGTAGTTCAGCAAGCTTAGGAAAACTATTTCAACTCTCTAAGCCTCAGTCTCTTCAAATGTGAAATTGTGATTTTTTTTTAAGAAAAAAATACCCACCTTAATAGGACTGTGATAAGGTTTCATGCCCAGACGTGGCAAGCCCATGTAGGATTTTTACTTGAGGGCTAGAAGCCAGGGGATATATTAGTTTTCTATTGCTGTGCAACAAATCACCATAAATTTACTAGCTTAAAATAACACACAGTTATTAGTTTGTAGTTCTGAAAGTCAGAAACCGAGCATGGGATGGCTGGCTTCTCTGCGCAGAGGCTCCCAAGGCTACGGGCCAAGTGTCGGCTGGAGGCTCTGAGGAAGAATCCATTTCCAAGTCCACTAACATCGTGGGTAGAATCCAGGTCTTTTCAGGTAGAGAGGTGAGGTCCCTGTTTCCTTGCTGGTTGTTGGCTGGAGCTCACTGTCCACTCCTGCAAGCCCTCCTGGGATCCTTTCCACATGACCCTCTTCATCTTGAAGCCAGCATCAGCATGTGGAGTCCTTGCAAGCCTCCTTGGCTTTGAGTCTCTGTGACTTGCCCTTCTACCTGCTGGAGAAAACTCTGCTTTTAAAGGGCTCACCTCATTGGGTAGATTCCCCTGGAAAATTTCCCTGTTTTTAAGGTCGACAGATTAGTAGCCTTAACTATATCTGCAGAATTCCTTTTGCTGCGTACCATAACATCATCACCAGAGTAACCCCAGAGTGTTGGGGATCATAGGGCCATCTTAGACTTCTGCCTACCACAGAACGTAACATGATCTTCGCATTTAAAAAAACCACTCTGTTTGCGTTGGGGGTGATGGTGGGTGGGGGAGGATGAGAGGCAATGAGGCTCTGTAGAGGATTGTCACATACCTTCACGGAAGATTTGGTGGCCTGCAGTGAGTGTGGGAAGGGGCAGTGAAACGACTGGACAAAATTCAGAACTGTCGGAGATGCTGAGCTATTTCCATCTCCCTAACCTGGTATTGAAGGTCCCCTACAGTCTGGCTCAGCCCATTCCCCCAATTACTCACATGTTTGGCTATCCCTTGCTCCTCCCCCCACCCCCACCACGTGATTGTTAGAGCTTTGTTCTCAGCCACTATCCCCACTGGATTTTAAGCTCCACAAGGGTGGGGATCTTATCTGTTTTGCTCACTTTTGAATCCTCTGCATTTAAAGTACAATGCATGGCACCTTCTAAGTGGACTCCGTATCTGTCAAATAAATGGGTGAACAAATGAATGAATGAATCCTACATTCTAGCAAGTCAACATCTCACTCATCCAGAACAGCACGGGTCTCTTGATGCATCCATGCTTTTGTACGTGCTTTCCCTGCACATTAGATCCCTCTTAAACAACTGGAAAACTCGTACTTCTCCTTCAGAAGCACATCTTGAAGATCATACACTCTGGGAATCCTTTCTTTTCCTCCTCCAAAAAGAATGGGTTCCTTGCTCTTCTTCTGCCTCTCTTACTGTAGAAATTACATTTTTTAAATGTCTATTTGCCCCATATGACTTAAGAGCTTTCTGAGAGAGTGGATTGACTGTCTTGCTTCTGTTTTGGTCCCCAGTGCCTAGAGAGTGCCTGGCACATAGTAGTCCCTCGACCTTACTCGATGCTATAAGGAGCACTAAAATAAATGATGTCTAAGATATTCTGCTACACTTAAGGTTAGTATAATTTCTTTCTAGAGGCAGACAGATATGTGGGATCCCTGTTACAGGAATGATATATATGAAATTCCTGCTGGAGTAATTAGAGTAAGCAAGGGGTACAGGGAAGGTTGAAGAAGGTGGGGCTTTAATAAGCAGAGGGAAGGGGCTGAGGGTATCCTTGGAGGGAGAGATCATGTGAGTTAAATCACTAAGGTAGGTATGCATATGGTTGTATACCAGTGTTTTCAAGTGTGGGTTCCAAAACCATCCTGCTTAGATGAACC
This sequence comes from Suricata suricatta, assembly GCF_006229205.1. Taxonomy (NCBI): domain Eukaryota; kingdom Metazoa; phylum Chordata; class Mammalia; order Carnivora; family Herpestidae; genus Suricata; species Suricata suricatta. The sequence continues at coordinate 44,340,080 of NC_043710.1, forward strand.
TGTCACCTTTCACCCAGCTATAACCTTTTTTAGTGTTCTTCATGGGGACAAAAGAAACAATAATAGATGACAGAGTTGCCATGAACACGAAATAAAATAGTGTACAACCCAAAAAGATTTAACATAGTGTCTAGCAAGTGCTCCATGAAACATACCTCACTTTATCCCTTTATCCCCAAATTTTATTGAGTATCTACTCCATGTCATACCCTGGAGTTGGTGTTGAAAACACAGCAGTGGACTAGACAGACATGGTCCCTGCCCTTACACTGGTGTTTGTTGAATTAGAAATGTATTTGGTAGATTATGCTAGACTGTAGTGACAAAGGGAGCCAAACAAACATAATGGCTCAAATATGACAAGGGCTTATTTATCACTGACATAATAGTCAAAAGTAGGTGTCCTGATTGGTAGGTGGTTTTATTCTAGACAATAACAGGGAGCCTGGTTCCTTCCATTTGATGGACCCAAAAGCCCATAGAGTTCATCATCTGCATGTGGCCAGAAGAAGGAAAGAGGAGGGGGCCTACCTTCTGCTTCAAGGCCTTGGAGGGGAAGTGGAGCACACCATGTCCACTCACATCCCACTGGCTGGAACCCAGTCACATGGCCACTTGAAATGTCAAGGGAGGCTGGCAAATGCAGTGACCCAAAAGAATAGGAAGTAGATTTTTATGAATGGCTAGATACCTGCCACGAGAATCTTTATAAGAAATGGGAGATAAGGGAGAGTTCCAACAGTCTATAGGTTACAGATGGGTTACCCATAGGATGCGTCTTAGGTGGAGGACATCCTTTCCAGGTAGCCATGTACCCAACACTTTCTATGTCTCCTATATGACTCAAGTCACATACACTCGATAATAACACTGAATGTAAATGGACTGAATGCTCCAACCAAACGACACAGGGTAGCAGAATGGATAAAGAAACAAAATCCATCTATTTGCTGTCTACAAGAGACTCATTTTAGACCTGAAGATACCTTCAGGTTGAAAGTAAAGGGATGGAGAAATATCTATCATGCAACTGGAAGCCAAAAGAAAGCCAGAGTAGCCATACTTATATCACATACACTCACAATTCATCTGACCACTGTGCACATTTGAGTTTGTGACTCCTGCTTCACACTTCCTCCCAGGATTTTTTCATTCACTGCAAGGGATTTGATACTTTTGATCTGTCATGGCTCCCAAATCTGTGTGTCCCTTCCAGATTTCCTAATCTCCAAATATGTACATGCAGCTGCTAGTGGCACAGCTCCACTTAGGGGTCCCCCAATCACCCCAAACATGTGTCCAAAAAAAAAAAAAAGCTGAACCCATCATCTTTCTTCCCAAACCTGCTCTGGCTCCTGCACTCCTATTTCAGAGAATAGCTCCACCGTTCACCAAGTGAGATCAGAAACCTGAGGGTCACATTCTATCACCCACTATTTATCTCCTTTCCTACAGTATATTGAAGTTCTGTGAGGCAATGGGTTTTGTCTGTTTTGTTTTCTGCACACAGTAGGCATTTGGTAAATGTTTGTGGAATGAAGGAAGGAGAGAGGGAAGAAAGGAGGGAAGGAAAGAAGGAGAGAGGGAGGGAGGGAAGGAATAAAGGAAGGAAGGAAAGAGAGAGGGAGGGAGGGAAGAGGGAGGGAAGAAGGGAAAGAGGAAAGGAGGGAAGGAAGGAGAAAAGGAGAATTGCTCCTTTCCCATCTGAATCCTGCACTTTCTTCAGAGTTTCCTTGTCTCTGGTCTTGCTTTTCTCTCACACCCACTACTGACAAATGTTTGATGACCTCCGTTAACCTCAGCAGAGCCTACACACTCCTTGGGACCTGATGTCTGCTTTACCCCCAGCCTGTCCATTCCAGCTGCCCCATTCTTCATACCATCCTCTCTGACCCCCTGCCTAATTCCTACCCACCCTCCAAGTTTCAGCTGAATGATCACCTCCTCCTAAAAGTCAATAACATCTTCTCCAGGAAATAATCCAAGCACAACTGGACTTTAGGATGATTAACCCACATCACTAGGTGGGAACAATAGACATCATGACACACTTTTGTTAGGAAGAAGACTGAGCAGCGGGGGAAGGTGAAGAATGGACTTAAAATTCAGTCTGTGGTCACCTAAGCACCTTCCTACACATGGAGTAGATGCCTCCCAGCACACCATGGACATCCGGTCTTAATCCTCAGGGCTGTGCTTTCCGACACAGTAGCCCCTGGACATAGGTGGCTATCGAGCACTTGAAGTGTGGTCATCTGAACTGAGATGTGCTGTGAGTATAAACTACACATTAGATGTCAAAGACTTAGTACAAAAAAAATGTTTAGTACCTCATGAATGGTATGCGATATTGATTACATATTAAAATCATACTGTTTTGGAAATATTAGATTAAATCCATAAACTTATTTTGTTTCTTTTTTACTTATTCTTTTTGAAAAATGTTTACTTATTTATTGGGGGGGGCAGAGAGAGAGAGAGAGAGAGAATCCCAAGCAGGCTCTGCCCTGACATGGGGTTCCATCCCATGAACCATGAAATCACATCCAGAGCTGAAACCAAGAGTCAGACACTTAACCAACTGAGCCACCCAGGTGCCCCTCTTTTTATTTATTCTTTAATAATATCTATGTAGCTCACATTGTATTTCCATGAGATAATGCTGTCTATGGGAAAGCCTAGAAACTTGGAGCAGATTGTTTGAGCCTCTTCAAGTGGAGTTACCTTAAGAGTCCTAAACAAGTGCATATCTGTCTTGAGTCATGGCCATCTCCAGAGAAAGCCACTGCGTGTCTTTTCTGGATTTGTAGTTGGAAGGCTTCTTTTTGTTTTATGCTGTCCCTCAGAAAACCTTCTTGCTGCAATGTCAGACAGTCCCCTTAGGCAACCTAAGAAGCCTACTCTTGAGTCCCATCTGCAGCCGGATGCCATTGAAAGCATACCTTGTTGCCTCCCAGACAGGATTTCAGCACCCATGCTCATCTATCTGCCCTAATGGAAGACACATAGATTCAAGCAGCGCTCTGAGCCAGAAAAATACACAGGCCTCATAATAGGAGAAAATATACAAAAATACATTTATAACCTTGGGAAGGCATTCATAAACAGGACATTTTAAAAAGCAAAATGCCAAAAATAAAGGATCAGGAAATACAACCGTGTCAAAATTTGAAATTGCTTACTAAAAAATTACACGAGGATGCTGGGAGCTGCACCAGGCTTGCTGGATGACACGGTCACAGTAAGGAAATGGCAGATGTGCATGGCTCCTGCCATGAGAGGGGGAAACTGGTATCTCCTTCTGCTACTACTGCTCATGTGAAGTTAAGCCTGCCTCTATTGATTAGGCCTCACAATGTTCCAAGTCAGACCGATATTCCCCACACAGACACCTCATGGGAAGAAGCATATTCCCACCTCTATAAAGAGGAATTTAAACAAAGCGCTGCAGATGTTTGTCGAAAGGCTCTTCTAATGAGCCTCACAAATTTAAAGCATAGATAATGAAGGGGGTTAAAGAACACAAGATTTACTATTAACTCTGGCTGGGAGAAAAAGAGCCTAATTTAGGAATAAGAAACAAACAAGAGCCAGGCATAAGTTACTGCGCATACATATGCTAATTTGGTGCCCTTTATGAGAGTGGGTAAGAGTAGTTACAACTTAAACTCATATGCAAAGGCCAGCACATCTAGGGCACCTATGGCCCCTTATACCTTAAACATCAGAAAACAGGGTTGACAAAAGGTTTATTTACTAATCAGAAGGAATGCATTCTTCCTCTTGTGAGCCAAAGAGAATGTCTCCTAGCCTTGTTTATGCCTGAATCTTAGCGTTATTATTATAAACAAATGTGTTTGCTATCTGCTTCTCACTGAAAACATCCTGCTATCTTCTTAGTTGTAAGATTTACTACCAGTTCAAACAAATATGTACGTTATCTGCTTTTCACTGAGAATATCCTGTTATCCTATGATGTGTAAGTTACCTCATTGTAATTAGAGTAGTTCTTCAAAAATGCCTCTGTAAAACCTGCTTCTGCACCCTTTTCAAAGCATCTTATCACTGAGAATTATTTGTAGTAAAAATTCCGCTTTTTGATGTCATGTTAACACTTAAATCTATAAATAAAGAGAAAAAACCTGACACTACAGAGATGCCGAAACTCTGGGCACGCTCACTCATCTTTCGCCGACACCGTCTCTCCTTCAGGGACCCTGGACCTGCTGGAGCTGGACTCTGGCACAAAGATATCATCAATAATGTTGAAAAGTTCAATAAGAACTCAGGAGAAAACTTTTACAGTATAGATACCCAAAGCTTGGGATTCAGGATGTAAAAATAACTCCCAAAATTTAGTTTAAAAGAAGATCATGCAAAATTATTACATGCTGTGCTAAATGCGTAAAGGGTAGATTACAAGTAGACCTCAATGAAGGAAGAATAAATGGCCAACAAACATGAAAGAATACCCACCCAGACCAAAAATCAGGAAAACGTAAATTTAAGTAAAACAAGATGCCCTTTTCCTGCCAGCAGATGGGCCAAATGTTTTAAATCGATAATTACATTGTTGGCAAAGAGAGATACATCCTCTCATACACCACTGGTGTCACTCAATACATCTCTTGTAGAGACAGTTGGGTAATAGCTATCTGAAGTAAAGATATGCATACCCCACATCCCAACAATTCAACCTCGTAATACCTACTTTAGCGGAACACACATATATGCTCAGGAAGCACGTACGGGGCATGCATGAGCATTTTTTTAATGTTTATTTTTGAGAGAGGGAGAGACAGAGCATGAGTGGGGGAGGGAGATACAGAATCTGAAGAGGCTCCAGGCTCTGGGCTGTCAGCACAGAGCCCGACGTGGGCTCGAACCCACGAACTGTGAGATCATGACCTGAATTGAAGTTGGACGCTTCACCAACTGAGCCACCCAGGTGCCCCGACCATTTTTGTTTCAGCAAACCCAAGGATACAACTCAAGTGTCCATCATTAAGGAGCTGACTGAGGGTAATGCAGACACCCATAACTTGGAAGGCTAGGTGGCAGTTAGAGTCAGTAGATTTACATGCATGGGCAATAACAGATCTCTCGGATGCATTGTTCTGTGCAAAAGGGAAGTTTCAGAGTGATCCCGGTTGTATTTAAAAAACATATACACAAAACACATATACATATACATACACATACACATATAGCCACACCATGTGTTTTCCAGGGGTACAGACATCTGCATGTGCGTGCATAGAGCCAGATATCAACGGCACCAAACTGAAAGCAGTGAATCTCTCCTACAGAATAAGACATTTGCAGAGGACGAAGACTAGAGAGAAATTTAGCTTCCTCTGTAATGATTTTATAAGAAGAATCCAATCACATATGACCTGACTATGCAATTACAGCATATGATTTTAAAAAGTGAAAGGCCTCAGGTTGGATCACTGACTTCTTCTGCTTCTCCTTTAGACCTTTCTTCACCTGCCCGTGTCTCCTTGTTGTGGATGCAGCCCTGGCAACAACGGCATCTCTGTTCCCTCTAAGCTGAAGGAAGGTATGCAACTCACTGCTTTATCTCAAAGGATGAAGATTAAGTACGGGACCGGCTGAGGAGGAGTCCCAGGCAAGTACCTGCCTTCATGCTGGGGCACCTGGGTGGCTCAGTCGGCTAAGCACCAAACGTCCGGTCATGATCTCACAGTTTGTGAGTTCAAGCCCTGTGTCAGGCTCTTTGCTGACAGCTCAGAGCCTGGAGCCTCCTTTGGATTCTGTGTCTCCCTCTCTCTCTGCCCCTCCCCCACTTGCACTCTGTCTCTCTCTCAAAAATAAATAAACATTAAAAAAAAAAAAAGAATGTGCTTTACACTGGATCTCTTTTCTCTTCTAGGCAAGCTGCTAAGAAGACAACACAAAACTTCTACAAAGTTCTCACGGTGGCGGCAGAGCCCTTTGCTGCATGTCCTTCTGTTGGATCTCAAGGGTGGCATGTCATTCGATTCTATGGGTTTTCAGTCCTCTTCCTTACACCTATGAGAAGTAAGACACAGCTCCCTCGCACCTGAGAAAACTGAGGACCAGGGGCAGGGATCGGCCGGTTTCCCAGCTCAGGAAGCTCTGAAGGAGCTGGTATTTTGTCTGGAATTCCTACCTGTCCAGCCTGTCAGTCATGGTTCATGGCAGTCGTGGGACACCCCAAACAGGAACTTCTGCCTGTAATTATTCTGAGCCGTGCAGAAGTGTGACTGGAACTTACTGCCTGAATCAGTTCCTCTTAATGATTAACCACAGAAAATAATCTAGCAAATTGTGTTTACAGAAACGTGTGGCGGTGCTCAAATGCTTCGGGGGACATCTGGGACTTGCCACTCTCCTTCGAGGGAGTGAATTCCTAACCAGCCGAGCTGGGGCAGAGATGCTGGGGGGCGGGGGGGGGGTGTCCTCAGGAACATGGTTTCTAAAAGTGAGGCCAGCCAGCCACCTGCTCAGAATTGCTGGTGGTATTTATCAAAATGCAGATTCCAGGGCCCTCTCTACACCTAGTGAACAGGAGTCCCTAGAGGCAGGCCCAGGAATTTTTGTGTCCGGCTATCTTCCCTGGGGCTTCTTCTGCACACTACAAGTTGAGCCCACCTTCACTAGGAGGAAAGAAACCTGAGACAAGAATGCTCATAGCAAGAATGCACTTCTTTAGCCACATTGGCTCTATACACAGTAATGCTATATAAAGGACATCCACACACAGTAAGATGTTGGCAACATATGACAGGCGAGAAAGAGATGCCCCTGGGAAGAGGGAGAAGGGAAGAAATAGGACAGAGTAGGGAAGGAGTCGCTCATTCATTATACTCTACAGTCTTGTATCTCTGGTGGGGTCGCAAGCCTAGGTTCCAAGGCGATAACATAGAAATGTTTAGGTAAGAGAGTCTAAAGTAGCATTGACTTCAGTCACCTGAAAGACATTCTGGAAGATATTTGACCTTCTTAGTTTTTGTTCCAACAAAACCAGCCTCGTCCTGATTCACAAATCATCCTGGGAATGTGTGACTTCCAGTCAGAGAGAGGTCTCTTGAGCAAAAACAAACAACGGTCCGTTCAATGGTCTATGACATCACCTTTGAAGACTATGTCAAAAGGGGTTTTGTTTGATTAATTTTCATTATCTGTTGTTACCCAATTAATGAAAGGTGATACTATTAATGAGTGTGTGAACGAGACAGTGTCTTCGTTGCCACATGTGAAACATTCCCCAGCCTTTTCAGGGCAGAATCGCCCTGACCCGAAGTGTGGTCTTTCTTTATTGTAGAGAGATACAGACTCTTTCTCTCCAATGGTCCCAACACCAAATTATTATGTCTCAGCTGCTCATCACCCAGGACACAATATGAGGCCTGTGCTTGAGTTACTGCCATTTATGTGAGCAAAATGCTGGCTTTCTTCTCTCAGCGAAGTCAGTTGAGTTGGGAGAAGTTTCAATACCACACTTCTTGGTTTGAAAGCACAATTGTTTTAGCAGCTTAGCAGCGGGCATCAGCTGCGGAGGACTCGCCAACTCCCTTTAAGAAATAATGTTTAGAAGAAGCTAAATTTGATTAAATGGAACCTTTGAGACAAACGACTTTCAGACAATGAAACTATCTTCACAAGGAAATGTTCTCTTCCCCCACTGAGGAAGAAATAGAGACACGTTTCCATTGTCACTGTGTCCCAGCTGGATTGAAAAGGAAGGCTGTGGGATAGATAAGCAAAAATAGGTTACATCTGAGTCAGCTGGCAGTCTCTCCCCACCTGCTGGAGAATCTCCTCTTTGTCTCACTCCTGAAGCACAGCGTTGTTTTCTTGGACCGTGCTCTGGGTTAAACCTGGATTAAACTATGGATCCCTTACACTTGATTTTGTGATTTCGAGACTTACACAAATGCAAACCGAGAACACAGTCAAACCCTGAATCACTTAAACCTCCGTGAATAGGAAAGAAGCCACATGATCTTCCGAAAGACTGTCCAGTTGCTTTCTCTTTCATATCTATTGTTCAGCTATAAAATGAAATCACTGAATTCTTTCGTATGTATTTGCTACTTTCGAGTATACGTTAAAGAATTTCACAAAGCAAAACTGTGTCATTAAAAGTATTTTATCCATATGATTCAGCAGTTTCATTTCTCAGTATGTGGTTTTCTTTGTTAATGTTTGTGGGGTTTTGTTTTTAGTTTTTAGAGAGAGAGAGAGACAGAATACTGAGCAGGGGAGAGTCAGAAGCAGACTCCAGGCTCTGAGTGGTCAGTACAGCACAGAGCCCGACATGGGGCTCAAACTCACGCACTGCGAGATTGTGACCTGAACTTGGACGCTTAACCAACTGAGCCACCCAGATGCCCTTTGGTATGTGTTTATCCAAAAGATTTGAAGACAGGTCCTGAAGAGAGATGTGCACACCCATATTCATAGCAGCATTTACAACAGCCAAAAGGTGGAACCACTCCAAATGGCCATCGACAGATGACAAATGGATAAACAAAATGTGATATACACATAAAAGTTGGTCTTAAAAAGGAAGGAAATTCTGACATGCTACAACATTGATGAATTTTGAGGTCGCCATGCCAATGGAAATAAGCCAGTCATAAAAAAATACCATATGATTCGATTTTGTGAGGCACCTAGAATAGTCAAATTCACAGAGAGTAGAAGGGTGCTTACCAGGGGCTGCAGAAAGAATTGTTGCTTTATGAGTATTTCATTTTGCAAGATGAAAAGAGTTCTGGAGATGAACAGTGGTGAGGATTAAGTGTGCACACACTTAATGCCACTGAGCAATACACTGAAAAATAATTAGGATAGTAAAATTTTATGTTATGTACAATTTACCAGAACTTAAAATGATAATTTGTCTAAGTATTTCAGATTTTTACGTCAAAGCTCTTATTCAGAGAACCTTCAACTTTTTCAAAATGTAAAATGCTTTCCACGTGACTTTAAAAGTAAATACTGGGGCATGTGGGTGGCTTAGTCAGTTAAGCGTCTGACTTCGACTCAGAGTAATGATCTCACAGTTTGTGGGTTTGAGCGCCACGTCGGGCTCTGTGCTGACAGCTCAGAGCCTGGGACGTAGCTCAGAACCTGGAGCTTGCTCCGGATTCTGTGTCTCCCTCTCTCTGCCCCTCCCTCGCTCACGCTTTGTCTCTCTCTCTCTCTCTCTCTCTCTCTCTGTCTCTCTGTCTCTCAGAAATAAATAAATTAAATAAAAATAAATAAAAATAAAAGTAAATGCAATATTTTGTTAATTTCCTGGGTCTTTCAGGAAACTACATTTCTGGTAACTGTCCATTTGAAGAAAGCTTTGTCTTCCTATTGTTTTCAAACCCATTCTCCCTGGCTTCGTGTATAGTCAGATTTCTTAGCTATTTGAGCTGATCTGTGGCTTCATCGCTATGGTCTTTATCAGAAACTTAGGTAAGTGGTTGCAAGCTTTGGTAAACTTGAAAAATGATAGCTGGGTTCTGATCAATCTTTATGTTGAGAGGCCTGGAGCTATAAAGCATATTCTTAATAAAAATTAATGTTCTACCTAGTTCGCAAAGCTCTGCACAGAATTAATAGCACAAGGCCAGCAGAAGTGCCTGGAGGCCGTTGACAAGTTATCTTAGTAGATATTTGCCTATTAAGCAGTAGCAAGGAATAGAGCTAATGGACCCAAACACATTGCTTTTATCCCTGTTTCCTGAGATAGGAGGCGCTCTGTTTCTAAGCATGGCCCTTAGGGGCAACAGAAGAAAAGGTTCTAAATCACCACTCAGACTTCAGCTAGCGAAGGAGCTCCATTTATGTATATGTTATATATTGGAGTTCTGTTCACCTCAAAAAAGTTGAAAATTCACTGACCATGGAAACGTGTCCCTTGACTGTGCACCTTTCTTTCTTTCCTTCCCGCTCCCCCCACTGTTCCAGTTCCACGTGGGAATCAATGCAGTTGTCCAGGGGCTGAATCCAAGGACCTCGCTGCCGACCTAGGCGGGGCGGATTGCACAGTCCTCCGCCCGGTGGCGGTGATTGGCTCAGGAAGGGGCAGGTGAGAATTCAGGTTAGAGTAAATCTCCGTGCTTTGCAGCTAGCACTCATTGGCACGAAGATTTTCCCTTCTTGCCATCCATGCTTGAGGGCATGTAGCCCCAGGGAACAGCTGGAACCCGGTTTACCACCGAAGGGTTTGCCCAGATCTGCAGAAGACAAGTAACACCAAGGACGTGGAGCCAAGAAATGGTGAGGCGGAAATTGGTTCCCATCCAGGTGTTGGAGCTAGCCCTGAAGCTCTTCAGATCTTTATGGGCTTTTCAAGTACATGAGCCGGTGAATTCCCTTTTGTAATTTAGCCAGTGTGAGCCAGCTTTGCCATTACTTAGAACCCAAAACATTCTGATGCATCATCCATCCATGTCAGGTGGCCCCTTCGTTTTGCAGATGAGGAAACTGAGTCCCAACATGCTACATGATTAGTTTAGGGGCATGGCCTTCCCAGTCCCAGGGCATTTTTCTTTCACTGTTCTGGTCCTGTAGAGCATGTTTGTGATGAGCTTGGCAGCAGTGAATACAATATTAATTCTCATTACCAGGCACTAACTGGATGTGCTCCAAAGTGCTGAGATGGATTTTCCTCACATTGGACTTGGGCAATCCATCTCATTGCTGTGTGGCCACTTGTGTATCATGGGTCCTGATGACTCATTAGAAAGAAGAAAGTATCAGTTGGATCAAGGTGTGGGGACCTCATTGAAGAATTTTATTTTTTAAGTTTATTTATTATTTATTTTGAGAGAGAGAGAGAAAGAGAGCATGTGCACGAGTGGGGAAGGGGCAGAGAGAGAAAATTCAAAGCAGCCTCCACACTGTCAACACAGAGCCTGTTGTGGGGCTCGAACCCACAAACCATGAGATCATGACCTGAGCCACAATCAAGAGTCAGGTGTTTAGCTGACCGAGCCACCCAGGAGGTCCCAAAGAATTTTATTTAATTTCTAATTAGTTTACCAACAACTTAGATTCAATTATATATGCTGCTTTGCCATTTTCTTCTAAGCTTGTCACATACTTTTGTTTCTTGCTAACCATCCCTTATTACCATTTCTTATCTTCCAAAAGCACAATGTCACTGCCCTGTCTTCTTACCTTTTGGGCCTCCTACACAGCCACCAAGACTTACATATATTACAAATATAAGGGAC
>NC_043710.1:44351404-44425794 GCF_006229205.1 Suricata suricatta
CTCTCTCTCTCTCTCTCTCTCTCTCTCCTCTGCCTGCCCGCTCCCTCCACTCATGCATGCTCTCTCACTCTCAAAATAAATAAACTTAAAAAAAAAAGAAAAAGAAAAACCAGAAGTCATTTGAACTCTGATGTTCAGTCCACATTTCCCTCTCTCTCTCCTCCCTCCCCCGCAAAATGACAGGAGACCATATGATGGATACATGTCAGGAGGCCTGTGGCAGGAGTTCTGGGAGAGGGGGGAAGCCTGGGGCTGGGCAGGGATGTGAGGGTGGAGAGGAGGTAACAATATGGAAGAGAACTGGCAGAAACACTGGGAGCTCCACAGAGGGTGTGGGTGAGTGAGAGAGTCAGAGACAGAGAGTCGTCAGTCCCGGCACAATGACACCGATCTTTTGGTCCTTTTATTCTCAAGATATAAAAACGACCTGAAATTAACACATCAAAAGAATCTATAACGAAATCATTTTAAAAATTGATTTTTCCCCCCTTTCTGCACAGGGGGGAATGTTTCAGCTCTCCTGACTGCGGGTTTTCAAGTATGAAAGGCTTCATGCACTCTGTTGAGATCAGTGGACTGGAGAGACCGGGTAAGAGCTCAGCGTTCACCTGAGGCTTCCGTACCCTGAGGGCTGCCAGAGGCACCTGGAGAGGATAAGGAGTTTCTGGAAAAGCTACAGGAACACAGACACGGAGGCTTCTCCGGGAGAACAACCCTTTGAAGGAGAGGGTGGGCAGAGGCTCCCCTCGGGTCTCTCAGCTGCTCTGGTGTCTGGGATCTGTGGGCAGACGGAGCTCTCTCTAATCCTGGACTCAGAAGAGTGATCCTCTCGGCCGCCAGGAGCAGAGAGCTGTTCCGCACTTCAGAGCATTCACTTGTGATTCCAGGCGCTTTTTTGCCCTCTCAAGTTCCTTTGTCAACAGTCTCCAGGAAGGAGCCCAGGCTGCTGCGGGCTGAAATGAATGCCAGCCCACATTCTGTTTGTGCCTGCTTAACCGCTGCCTTGATGACCACTCCAGCACTGCCTTTGTTTCAAAAGGTTACCTTCGGAAACCTTCTTCTTTGTAGGTTGAAATTAACAGCAGGCAGAGAGTCCATTGATAAGCAGAACCTTAAAACTCACACTGAGAAAGAATTTTTCTCCGACGTGTGTGAGCGAGCCATGAAGGAGTCAGATGGAGTGATAGGAGCTATCAATGCAGAGTAAGACACTTCTACAAACATTCTGACACCTCTGTATGCTCACGCCCCTCCCCCTGGGCCGGTAAGACAGACTCACCTGCCAAAACGCCCAGTCAAAAGAAACTGAAGCTTAAAACAAAACAAAACAAAACACTTTGGGTTCAGCAGAGGTGGTAGGGCAGATGTAAAACACTGGAGGCAGCCCCACCTCTCCTTCCTGGTTTTATCCCATAGCATTTATCACTCGGTATTTATTTTGTCCAGGATTTGTTTTTACTATTGGATGTCTCTTTTCCTGAAATGAAACTCCTTGGGAGCATAGCTACATTCAGGCTCATTCATCACTGCATCCCCAGAGCCTTGAAAGGAAGTCGGCATTCAATAGATATCTGTTGTCTGCATGAGCGAATGAATGAAGGTGACCCCAGAGGGGGACTGGTAAAGGAGCCCAGTTAAAGGTTTTCCACCTCCGCTCCAGCCGGCCAACATAGCTGGAATGAATTCACTCATAGCAAGTAGAGACTCATGCGGAGAAACAGACATCCCTGAGAGCTGAGGCATCTGGGACCGCTGGGTGGTGGGTAATGGCTGTTCGTATCTGACCCGGATCCTCGCCTGAGTGCTTCCCAAGGACAGGGCAGTCTGATCCCCAGCACTGGAGAGATGGGCATTCAAAGCTGGGGGACATTTGAGGGGTGTCTGGGTGACTCAGTTAAATGCCAGACTTCAGCTCAGGTCATGGTTTCATGGTTCATGGGTTCAAACCCTGTGTCAGGCTCTGTGCTGACAGTTCGGGGCCTGGAATCTGCTTCAGATTCTGTGTCTCCCTCTCTCTCTGCCCCTCCCCCACTCACACTCTGACTTTCTTTCTCTCTCAAAAATAAATAAGCGCTAAAAAAATTTATTGTAAAGCAGGGGGACATTTGAAAGTGGGATAGCCTGGATGGCTCCATGCTGGGAAAACTCCAGAAGTCAGAGCAGGCTGGTGGGAGAGTGCCTGATGTAAACCGTATCTGCTTATTCACAAGTGCTTCCTTTAGACAGCTGGGCTCCTGCTTTGGAGAGAAAATACAATTTGTTTCTCCTTCTCCTTCTTCTACATCCACTGGCTCCAGGCTCTGCAGTACCGGTTGGATCTACTTCACTTATTTCCTTATGAATTCATTTAGCCAAAGGTTAAAATTAGTGCTGGAAATTGTGCCTATGTGTCCTCAAGAGGTTTAACTTGTGAATTCCAAAAGCTTTTGTGCTCTATGGGGTGAAACATTGCTTTCTAAGAAAATGACATTCTGACAGCTGAAGAACATTTACAGATTACCTTGTGGAAGGCTAGCCATTATTAAGTTGGGGTTCGTCTGCCTTGCCTTACACTCTTAGTGAGTTATTTCCCAGGCTGATTGGAGGCTCCTTGAAGTCAGGCTCCCGTCCAACCACTTCTGTACCTATTGCAGGCCTGGGAGTCTAATTTGCCTGTTTCAGTTGTTGCTTTGTTGTTTGTTTGTTTCTGCTGTTTCCTGTGCGATGGTTTCCTTGTGTGTTTCATAAGTCTGACCGTGCGCTGACGTTTGGGGCCTTCGTGGGATTCCGGTGTAGCCTGGGCTGCGGGTGTGTCTTCAAGGTGGTTTTGCGTTGGCTTCTGGCAGCCTTGTTTCCAGCTTAGGGTGTTTCCTATGTTGAATTACCTCGGACTCCTGGCCACTCAGGTTGTATAAATTTGAATCCCAAATCCCCAGTGGTTATAACCCTTTAGTGGCAATTGGCTTCTGGTTACAATTTCTCAAAAGGGAATGTTTTTTTCTTTTCCAGAGCCCAGGACTGGTGGGCTGAACTTCCCAGAATGAGCCCTTAGAAGGTACTAGCTCTGGCCCGAATGGGTGATGGAAACCCAACTTGGCAACTCCACCCCCAAGGACGGCCAAAGTATCTGATACAACTTGAAACTTTTTTTTTTCAGCTTTTACTCCATTTGTGGATCCTGAACATGTGCTTCTTTTTTCTTCTCCTTTTGCTAAAGCGTACTGCAGAATCGGGTGCCTTTATCTACCCTAGGAAGGTGCTGTAATCGTTCATGATTCACAATAAACATAGTGTTTCAAAACTAAATGGAAAGATTTTCAAAATGTGCTATGTATAAGACTCCACATAGGACACAAAGAGGGAGAAAACACTGAGCCACGCCCTCTCAGGAAGCTTCCTGTATGTTGTCTTATCTGATTCTCACAACAATCTTGTGAGTTATCTATTATCCCCATTTTACAGATGAGGCAACTGAGGTTCCAGATCTAGTGGCTTACTCAAAGTCACCAATCTAGTCAGTCAGGGAGCCAGCATTACACTCAGGTCTGTCTGACTGCAAAGTCTATGCTCTCCCACTTATGCCATACTGAGGGTTCACAGGAGAGACAAAACATTCCCAGGAAAAGGCTAAATACAAAGTAAAACCAGAAAAATAAACTGCAAGAAATGCTCCAAGAAAGTAAGGACATGAGTAATTGCTGGTGATATGGACCTGGGGACTGTGACTTCAGAGGGGCCAGAGTAAGCTGGCGGGGCCAGAGACTTGGTGTAGGCCTAGAAGATATTATTTTGGTGAAGAAGTAGAGAAGCACTTTCCCGACAAAGGGGCGAGCACAGAAGAGGCTGGAGCTGAGGAAGCACATGACTGTCACAGTCCTCCATGACAGGGTGTGGTCATGCAGAAATACGGCTGCGACAGAAGACAGCAGAAGTTTGAGGCCAAGTATGGAGGGTCTCGATTACTAACAGATTTTGAGCATATTGGGTACGTAATAAAGAGCCTTTGAAGGCTTTGAGCTGGAAAAGATGTAACCAACATAGAGATGTAGGCATATGGAAATGGAAGTCATGTACAAGGTTGGCTGGGAGGGAATGGAGAAAGGAGAGAAACTAGTGAGTCTGGATTAAGGGGGAACAGGGAATAGCAAATGGAAAGGATGGATAAACAGACATTTCTCCTACTAAGGATGCCAAGGCCAGTTGTTCTCAATTAAGCACCAACTCAATGAGAATTGAATTTTATCAGCCCAGCCAGACCATGGGGGCTGAAACCCTGGGGCCAGAGCTGGACTAGTGAGCAATTAGCCAGAGTTACCAGGAGAAAGGAAGTCAGTGTAGGCCCCATTCTGGGACACACAGTGTCAATGCTGGAAAGGTCTGAGTTCTATCTCTAAATCCATGGATGAGTATGACACAGGGAATAGAAGGCAAAGATAAAAAGTTAAAAAAAAAGGTATTGACATATTATAAGCAAATGGGTCTAGAAGCCATGAATGGAACCTGAGCCTTGTTTTAATTGGTCTTAGGTTGCCTTGGACATTGTGTTAGGTTAAAGATTTAAGGCTGGAGTGAGCAGTTTTAACATCTAAGCTATAAGGGAAGAGGGAGAATGCATCCCTTTTCCAAACTTTCATGTGTCTGTCACAGCACTTACTGCAATGCAAATTATCTAGCTCCATATCAGTCTTTCTCACTAGACTCTGTGCTCTCTGTGACTGGGATGGGGCCCCACTGGTCTGCATTCCGGGCATCTAGCAGAAAACCCAGCACAAAGTAGAGGCACCTGGATGGCTCTGTTGGTTAAGCATCCAACTTTGGCTCAGGTCATGATCTTATGGTTCATGAGTTTGAGACCCATATCAGGCTCTGTGCTGACAGCTCAGAGCCTGGAGCCTGCTTTGGATTCTGTGTCTCCCTCTGTCTCTCTGCCCCATTCCCACTCATGCTCTCTCTGTCTCTCAAAAATTAGTAAATAAATGTTAAAAAAAAAAAACCAGCACAGAGTAGATGCCCAAGTAAAGCTTAATGATGGTTTGGACCAAGATAGGAGCAGGAGAATGGCGAGATCAGTTTCTAAATACATTTTGAAGGTAAAAACCAAATGCATTTCCTAATCTTTTGGATGAAGAGGATGCAAGCAAGACTGGAATGCAGAATGAGTCAAGATTTTCGGCTTTGGAAACCTGAAGAATAAAGTTAGAATCATCTAAGATGGTGAAAGCAGCAAGTAGAACAGGTTTCAGTGAAAACAGCAGGTGGCGAGTCTGCACGTGCTGATTTGGGGTGTCCAGTAGATATCTCAGTAGAGGTGTCACACGACAGTTGGTTTCTCAAGTTGGAAATCTGAGAGACTTTTGGACCGAGAGTATAAATTTGAGACTCATCTGCATCAAGATGGTATGACAAACCTTGAAGCCAGGCATTAGCACCGAGGGAGTGTGGCCAGAAAAGGGAAGGAGCCCAAGGTCTGAGCCCTGGAGTATTGCCACACTCAAAATCTGGGGAGAAGAGAACACACTAAGACAGATAAGGAGCAACCAAGGAGACAGTGAAACAAAAGACAATCCATCAGACAAACCAACAACAACAACAAACAAGTGGAAGGGGCGTCCTGGAAGACAAGCTAAGGAAGCAGATGGAGGAGGAAGGAGGTATCAAGTGGGTCCAGTGCTGCTGCTGAGTCAAGAAAGATGACAAGTGAGAGCTGCCAGGTTAGCACGTGGAGGGACACAGTCTGGTGGGGAGGACAGACCTGGAACTAAGTCACTGTGATGTGGAGATGCTCGATCACCATGGCGAGGCTCCCGTGGTTTGGTGGAGCCCCAGGACTGGGTGGGGTAAGACAGCATAGGAGGAGTGGCTTTGGAGAGGAACACACGGACATCTCATTACAAAAGTGCTGGAAGGAGAAGCAAAAAGATGGGTCAGGACCTGGTGGGTAAAATGGGGTCAAGAGCAACCGTTCGTTTGTTCATGTGTCCATTTGTTTGTTAAGATGGAAGAAATAGCAGTATGTTTGCATACCGATTCAGCGCATTGACAAGGCTAAGATCTTAGACCCCAGGTCAAAGCTCCGATCTTCCATCTTCTAGAAGTGACTCTGTTATGAACTGGATGTTTGTGGTCCTCCCAGATTCATATGTAGAAACCCTACCTCCACCGCAAAGGTACTAAGGGGGGGGCCTTTGGGAGCTAATTGGCATTAATGAGGTCATGAGAGCAGAGTCCCCATGAATGGGATTCGTGTTTTTACAAGAGTCGCTTAGAGAGCTGGCTTCCTCTCCGATCTCCAGATGGGTAGGCACAGTGAGAAGTCAGAAGTCTGCAACCCAGGAGACAGCTCTCACCAGAACAAGTTCATGGAGACTTCCAGCCCCCAGAACTGTGAGAAAGAAATTCCTGTTGTTTGAGAACCCCAGTTTATGGTACTTTGTTCTAGCAGCAGAGGCGGACTAAGACTCCCATTATGAGGCTCTTCCACCTTCTGAGCTCATCAAGGATGAGGACTAAATGCCTTTCCTTGATTCTTAATGACTGATATATAGTAGACACTTAGTAAATGTTTATCACATAAATGCCTGTGCATCAAACACTTTGTAACTTCTTTGAGCCCCAGTTTCATCTGTCAAATGAAGACAAGAGTACCCACATTAGAGGACTGAAGAAAAGACAGCGTATGTCAGGAACAGAATGAGACCTGGTACTTAGTATATGCTCAGTAAATGTTAGTTTTATTAATAGTTTGATGCCTTCATCTTACAGCTCAGGCATCTGAGGCCCAGAAAATAGTTTGCTCAAGATTGTACAGTTCAAAGCAGAGCTAATAGTCTTTGGACTCACCTTCCTTAAGTCTTCCCACACAACCAGAAGAATCACCCACAATGGCCAAGAAGATGGAGGTGGCTGTGGTTGGGATGGATTGATGAGAAGCCTGGATATCAGGGATTAATAGCAGCTCTGACATCTCTGTATTCCTATGTGAACCAACATAGGTCTTCTGACTAATTTTTCAGGATGCTCAGCAACGGCGACCCTCACACAATGCTCTGTATTTTCTCGTGGCCTTCTCTTGTTTTGCCAGAATTCTGGTCTTAATGTGTTGGGTGGCAATTCTTGCTAGTCTTTTCATATCCAAGTCAAGGGACAACGCTATGTTACATACCCGTTTTGTTCATTATTAGTCCTCATGTAATTATAAATCTAGATGGCTGGCCCTATTAGATACCACTTCCACGTGATAATATAGATGTAAATCCAAAACATGTTTCTGGGCAATATTACTATAAAATTTAATAACCTTGGAAACACCCTCTCTCATCATACTTGCAATAGATGAATTGAGCCTGTCCTTGCCAGGATCAATGGAGAACATTTATTTTTGTCGAACTTTATTAGTGGAGTACTATATGCTGCCATTCCTTTAATAAGACAGTGAATCTCCAGCAGAATTTATAGTTTGTCTTTCATCCAAAGACCTCAAAGTAACTTTGCTTACACTGTGTCATTATTAATCATCCAACTTGCCCAAAGAGGCAAGCCGTGGTTGTTTCAGAAGGAGAAACTGAGGTTCCAAGAAGTTTATTCGATTTGACTTCTTAGGGTCATGAACAGGGTCAGAAAAAAGAGCTGGGCACGGAGCCCAGATCCCTGTCTCTCAGGCCAAGCACCCAGCCCTCTCCCAAAGCTCTCTAAACATTTTTTTTTTAATTATAACCTTGATCTATTAAGCAGAAGTGAACTCTAAACTTTTCTTCAATTGCTTGGGGGAAAAAAAGTTTATTTTTGTAGTCACTTCCATTCATAAAATATTCGATTCACTATTTTAAATAATAAAATTGAAATAAGTAGATAGCTTTGTAGTCATACTGATAGCTTGGACTTCAGTGGGGCCCCGGCTCTGAAAAGCACAACTCACAGGCTTCTAGACCTTCAGTCACTGGAAGAGGGCCGCCCCTCATGGTGATTTGCGTATCCTTTTCTTCTCACATGCCTTTCCTCCTCCTCCCCGATTCCTTCACTTACACTCCTTTTTCATCCTCAGATTATTTCTTCCTATGCTCCCAGAGCTCTCTAGATAAAAGACAATCCTTACTTTTACTGAATATGAGAAAAGACTTCCAGTCCCTCTGGAATATTCTGTGGAGTCCCATTCTATGGGACTCTCCAAGAATTTCTCAGTGGAGGCGGTTAGATCCCATTTTGCTTAGAGGTAAAGGATCAAAGTTACAAACACAGACTAGAATTCATCAAACATTCAAACAGCCCTTTAAATATCCCCCATTCACTCCCCCCTTATACTTACTCTGGGGTTTTAGAACTAGTCTGGCCAAAGGAAGGAAAGGCATTTGAGAACAGTACTCTCCCTGCACCTCTCTCTTAACCTGTGGAATGACTTTGGAGGTCACACCTTCCAGATTGCCATAACGGAAATCTAAGCTTTGTGGCATTAGCTTAGCTGCCAGTCTGGAAAGATGGCAATCTGTGATATGCTTTGGCAAAAAGTGAGGGAAGCTTGGCCTGCAGACTTGAAAAGCAGACCATGTGTTGTCTGAATTTAGACGTGTAAGGCAGGGGTTGGAAAACTTTTGGTAAAGACCCAGGTGACGAATATTTTCTGCTTTACAGGCCTTATGGTTTCTTTTGAAATGACTCCGCTCTACTGTTATAGAATGAAACCAGCCATAGAGAATATGTAAACAAATGAATGCAGCTATGTTCCAATAAAACTTTATTCACAAAAATAGGAAGTGTGCTGGATTTGGCCTGTTTGCCACCTCTTCTTGGTCCAAGGAAAGAGTTTGGATCAGAATAAGTCTGTGTTGCCTTTGGATACATTTGACACATTTCAACAGAGACAGGTTCCAAAGTATTGGCTGGTTGGCAAACAGAATTTAAAGAAGTCAAAATTTGGGACCCCAACTTTCCATAAAATGTAAATGGGCAAAGAATGCTGTGTGGCCCCAAAGCGCATCAGATAGGGAGGAGGAAGATAAGTGCACAAGGAGGAGCCTCCTAGAAAGCCGAGCAGGGGTGGGGGATGAGAGGGTTTGTAATTGAATAGAGATCTGAAAAGAGTGAAGGACAAGCTGGGTGGATAGGTGGGGGAAGAATAGAATTACAACCACGTATAAAGGCCCTGAGGCAGAAGTGTGCCTTGAACCTTTAAAAAACCACATGGAGGCCAGTGTGTTTGCAGCAGGGGAAACAGGGATGGATGGATAGTAAGAGATGACATCAGAAAGAGAGGACAGATGGGCATGGGGTGGGGGGTCCTATAGGATAAGTCACATGGGGCCTTGTAGGTAATTTTGAAGATGCCGACTCTTCTCAATGAGTTGGGAAGCCAAAGAGGGTGTTGAGAATATGAACAGGGACACACTGACTTAAGTTTTTAAAAGATCATTCTGGTGGCTGGGTTATGAAAAAAAGATGCGGGGGAAGGATGTGAGCAAGAAAACAGCCAAGAGTCTATTGCAGTAATCCAAGGAAGGGATCATTCATTCATTCACAGAGCAAGCATTTCCTGGCTACCTCTGGAGAAGACCTCACCAGAGACAACATTTCCTGCGTCACACAAATATTGTGGGAGATTTCCCTTATGCAACAATGTTGTATTCATGCTGTGAGAAAGACAGGTTAAATGTGGTAATATGTTCTGAGTTCTTTGAGATTTAAAGATTTGAAAGATCATGAGATAGTTGTTCATTTTTAACTTTTGCAGAAGTTTTGAATAAACCTTTGGCTTATGAATTTTGGGAATGAAAAATAATTTGTTTAAGATCAGAGGGTATCTTCCTTACGTTATGTTATATTATGCAGTAGGAAATTTTGAATGTAAATCTCTCCCTTCCCTACTGGGAAGTTGAAACTGTAAACAAATACAAGGTGTGATTTTAGATTGGATCCTGAATTGGGGGGAAAAAAAATCTATAAAAGCTAACTCTACTAAAACAATTGACAATATTGGAACATGGACTGTAGATTAGATAATAATACTATGTGATATCACATTTCCTGAATTTTATAATTGTACTGTGTTTATAGAAGATAATAATATCCATGTTCTTGGGAAACATAACACCATGGCATTAAATCAAAAGGGCAAAATGCATAGAGAAGGGCCATGGTGTATGCAGCTAATCTTCAAATGGTTCAGAAAGAAATATGTACAAGCACATGTGTGTATGTGTATGCACATATGGATCATGTATGTGTGCACATATATATGTAGGGATGTGTATTATATGTGCATATACATATATGTCTGTTTATATATGAACAAATATGACAAAATATTAACAACTAGTGCTTCTAGATAAAACTATACATGGGCTTTATATATTATTCTTGAAATTTCCTGTGTTAAGTGTAAAATTATCTCTCCCTAAAAGTTTTTAAAGTACTTTATAAACACTACAAAGTCAAGTTTACCTCCCCCTGCCCAAAAAAAGCTAAGCCAGTTGAGCTGTAGTGTCCCCCACAAAGGGGTCCTCCCAAAGGACCTTACAATGTTCTTATGAAAGGGAGGAGGATTCTGAGTCTTCTCAGCTTGAATACTTCCTTTTCCAACCAGAAGCTGATATACCTTCTCTCGCCCAGTGGTCCCTGAGTCTCATTCGTAATCATCTCAACCATTTGGCATTGCTAGTTCTCAAATCTGTCTGCACATTAGAATTGCCTAAAAACCTTGAAAAATTATCGATGCTTGGGGTCCTACCACCAGAGAGTCTGAATCATTGAGTATTAGGTGTGGGTGGTCTGGGCTTTGGGAGTTTTACAAACTCCTTCATGTAATTATTCCATTCAGCCAACATGGAGAACCCATTAGTTTACGCCATGTCACCTCACGCTCTGAGCTGAGCTCAGAGCCTGGTGGCATTAGAGATGTGCCAGAACCCCCCAGGTCTCTGCTTTGCTCTTTGGCTGCAGTGAGGACCTTTCTTTGATGGCTTTGCAGTCCCGTCTGGGACACAAGACCACAAGGGGCTTGGAAGTGTCCATCCTGGAGGGTGTCTCTGGCATCACCACGACACTCATTTGCTCCAGGGTCTCTATAGTCATGCTCAGTGCTAGGGGAGTGGGGCGTGTTGTGGTACTTTACTGTGGGATGGTGACTCTCTGTAAGAGCGCCCGGTGGAGAGGGAGTCCCCAGAGTGCTTTCAGGACCGTTTTCCTTCAGTTGACATCCCTGCTCTATCCTCTGCAAGCCTTGGTCTGTTTCTATAACACATGCCTACAACAGTCACAGGACAGGTCCCTGAACAGACAGTTCTTTTTCACCCTCCTGGGAAGGCCAGCGCAGAACAGCTTCGGGCATCACCCTGCACAGGTACTTTTCAGCTCTAATCGCCCCTGCTCCCCTGTTAAGATACACTTGCAAAGCAATGGGAGCAAGTTACTCATTCAAATGCAGTTAACAAATAACAGGATTTAAGTGTGTAACAGGTAGTTACTCAGCTTTGAAAATTTGCCCTGAAGAGTTAAAATTTCTGCTTCACTGGGAAGGGGTGGGGGATGGGAATGTCCTTGTGCAAGGAATTTTCAGCCCCCTGGGATTTTATGTCTGATCTCCCTCCCCTGCGTTGGAGGTGGAAGGCGAGATGCGGAGTGAGATTGCAGGAGGGGGCGGGAGGGGGGGAACACTTCTGGGGCCTGCAGGTGCGCAGGGGCCTCACAGCCAGGCTGCTTCCCCACCCAAGCCAGCAGACACCCGCCAGGACTTGCCGGAGCCCATGCCAGGGGAGGCAGCTTGTAAGTTAGTCTCTGGATGATCATTCCGTGTTGGATGGGATCACGGGAGGGCAGAGTGTGGAGGTGCTGCCGCCCAGGCTTCAGGTGGAAGGCTTCTCGGGAGAAGTCCATCAAGTAAAGGCTGACAAGGCAGTGGTGATCTGCTATGACCTCCCAGAAAGCTCAGGGGGACAGGGAGGCTTCGACCCACACATTCTCAGTGTTCCTTCTGCCTCCAGAGTAGCCCAGAGCCGGGAGCCTGCAGCCCCTTTCACCGCTATTTTAATTGTTTTTTTTTTCTAATGGATATTCCCGGATGTTCTATAGTGTGAGAGCATGACGCAGAAGTCCTATACCAAGAGACGTCCTCCACCATGGTGACAGCCAT
The DNA here is from genome assembly GCF_006229205.1 of Suricata suricatta. Classification (NCBI taxonomy): domain Eukaryota; kingdom Metazoa; phylum Chordata; class Mammalia; order Carnivora; family Herpestidae; genus Suricata; species Suricata suricatta. The sequence continues at coordinate 44,363,502 of NC_043710.1, forward strand.
ACCCTCTGGGGAGTCTGGGCCACATAGTAAGTGCTTGCTAACTGGCTGTGGTTTATATGGGAGCCCCCAGAGTGGTATTCAGAGATAATCTGTGAATCCCTAGATAGGGTCAGTGATAAGGTAAGGATGAAACTCCACACGGGGACAGGAAAGGGACTTCACCTGTGTTGGTCCATCACCAAGGATTCTCAAGTTTGGCTCTTCTGTGGACAAGGTCAAGTAGAAAAGAGTTCTCCTGGTATAGGAATTCAGCAAGTGTTTATCACAGGAAGAAACAATGATTGAAACAGAGGTGGGGGGCATGTGCAATGACCAAGGCACGTGTCTCCTGAGCCCGTAGGCAAAGCGCGGGAGAGGCAGCAGGGTACACACGGAATGCCACTCGCATCTCTTTAGAACTTCAAAGAAGGTTGCAGGGAAGGGGTGGGTGAGGGGAAAGAAGCCTCAGAGAAAGAGCAGGAAGAGAAGAGTCAAGGGTCAAATTCTCAAATTCACCTTTTCTAGTGGTGAGAGTAGCAGGCTCTCCTCGAGGGAAATTCAGTCCCCCCTAATGTCCCATCACGGATCTGACCCCATCAGCGCCTCCACCGTCCAGCCTGCCGGGGCCACCCACAGACAGACACTCACGGATTATAGCTTGAGAGAGAATGTATTCTGGACCCAACCCAGCACTTTACATATCTTACCTCCAAATCTAGAAACCGATGCCTGGTTTTCTCTGCATAAATTCCCTGTCAAAGCTCTTGTCTTGGATCCAGTTGACACTGATCTACATTTTCATGATAATATTTTAATTACATTTGTACTTACCTGTTGATTTTCATACTGAGCGTCATCCCGCGAAGGACTGGAGGCAGCTTCTAAAGTTTCAGTGTGGTAACTACTTGAGTAAATCTGGCTTTCCACCCGGCTTCAAAATAGCTATACTTGCATCACGAAACAGAGATGATTTTTCTTTAGTTTAATTGTAAAAACACATACAAAGCACCTTTGAAATCTGGCTTCAAGTTTTAAAATATGTGTATTTACTTACCATTCCAAGAAGCCTCAGGCAGTACTGGGGATCCTGGCCAGCTTCATGTCAGAGCTGTCTGAGACAGCCCAGGCTCTCCCAAAAGTACAGCATTCCTGGTGCTGGAGTTTGAGATGTCTAGAAGTGTGACCTCCCTCATTTTCTTCCCTTCGTTAAAGGAAGAGGAAAAAGGAGGTGCAAACGTTGTGTTGGAGAGAAGAGTTTTGTTCAAGACGGGCTGGGGGGCACCGGAGGAGGAGGGATTTTCCTCATGTCTTGCCAGCTCAGACCCTTCTCCAGCCACACTTGCAGAGAGTTGATCAAGCCCCAGGGGACCCACAATCCTTTGCTAAAAGGCCTCTTGGCCACAGGCCAGCTCAACAGGGGAGGGTCCAGCTTTGTCCTTGGAGGGCTTGATGTGTAGGGTCCCATCTTCAGGGGCCCTCATGCTGTGGGAACCTTGCAGGCTCCCCTTCTTACATTCACTCAGCTCTGGCTTCTCTGGTGTTGGCCGTGTGAAAACTCAAGAATGTCCTTGTATCAATGACTGAGGGCCAGATGTATCCTCTCCTCACTCAAAGGGCCAAAGAGTGGGCAATGGGTGCAAAAAGAAATGGTTTTCTTATTTTGCTGTTGTTTATATATTTAAAACATATACCTTTCTTCTGGAAGCATCTGAGAGGCCTCACAGAAAGCATGATGCAGGAATAAAGTATATAAACATCACACGGAGTGGCCTCCTTGGCCAGAGAGAGTATTTGCTTTCAAATGCCAGAATGGGCATGGAGGAGCGGAATGAACACAGACGAGCTTCCGTTTGTGAGTCCACTTAACACTGGGCATCCATGATCCCACTGCTTTCTACAGCGCTCTAATGGGAGATGTCCTCACTGCTATCTGACAAAGACGTTAAGGCTCAGAGAAATGCAAGAAACTGCCCAGCGACCCAGAGCTATTCAGCGCTAAAACCAGGGTTGGAATCCAGACTGGGGGAGTCTAGATCCTTCACCCCAGCTGCTGCACAGAATGCCTGTCCTATACTGTTACCGCCCTCACTGGGGCAAAGCTAAGTTAGACGCAGGCTAAATGAATCTCAGCCCTCAGGTGGGCAAAGGAGCACAGGTGGGTTTTCTGGTGGTGTTTTGCTTTGACTGTGAGTGCCCGTCGATGAGGAGGCACGCGCTGCCTCACGTGGGGCACCCTGTCCTCGGTCACTGTGCTTGTCCTCCCGTGGTGTGCACTGGAGTTCACAAGCCCTGCATCACAGCTCCATCGACTGTGAAACATTTCTGCTCTCTCTTATTCTGACACCTGTGTGCTTCGGGGCCTGCCTTAGGAGGCCTCAAAGTCATCGGAGTAGCTTCTCAATGCAGCCCCGTCTCCAGAACGGCGAGAAGCTGATCAGGAATGTGGACGAGCGCCCACCGAGGACGCCTTTCATGAGTCTGGAACCGAGGCTGAGCTCCTCAGAAGAGCAGGGCTCCACAAGACAGCAGAGCGAGCTGATGGATTATTGTAAAAGAAGGAGAAGGAAGGGACGAGGTTTAAAAGGCCCTTTCTTGGGGTGCCTGGGTGGCTCAGTGGGTTAAGTGCCGGACTTTGGCTTCAGTCATGATCTCACAGTTAGTGGGTTCGAGCTCTGCGTCGGGCTCTGTGCTGACAGCTTCGGATAATGTCTCCCTCTCTCTGCCCCTTCTCAGCTCACACTCTGTCTCTCTCTCTCTCAAAAGTAAATAAATGATAAAAAAAAAATTAAAAACTCCTTTTTTTGCTTGGTGAGAGATGCAATCTGGGTCCCAGCCCTCAGGCAGATTGGAGTTTTCCTGTTTGCTGACCCCCCTGCCCCTGGGAGAGTCAGCGCCAGCCTGGGGCACAGCCCTAGGGAACTTGTTTTCCCTGACAAAGCCAAGGCCGAAAAGAGAGGTCTTTTCCTTTTTTGCTTTTCTTTTGTAGAGGCAGAACGAACTTGTGAAGAGTGTGCCTTTTTGAAACTAGGTAGACCAGGGTTCAAATCCACATTTTCTCACTTCATAGCCGTGTAACTTTGGACAAGTCACATCAAGCTAACATTTGTTGAATCTGGTTGTTCAGAAACACATAAGAAAACACAGCCCTTGCTGGCGTGGTCTAAGGATTAGAGGGAACCTGTGACCCGGCTCACGCCTGACCCCACAGGGTCTGATTCGGTCTAGACGGACACTCTTCCCGGGAATAGTACCGCCGCCACCACCTTGCCGCAGTTGGGGCTCAGGAGTGTAGAGTTTCGCTTTGCAAGGAACACAAACACCAACCAACAGCACCCCTGACTCCTGTCGCCTGCCCTCCCCGCCCCCTTCAGCCCCCCTCAGGAAAAGTTTAATTCAAACCCTGTCCTCTAGGGCGAGGAAGGCCTTAAGCGGCAGTTTACTGCCCTCTGCTGTCCACCTGGAAAATTCCCTGGATGCTTTCGGCAGCTTGGCCAGTCTTAAAACCCCAAGAAGCTTGGCACCCAGCACCTGCTAGATCCTTCTGAAAGTGCACTCCATGATGATGGTAACACCGGTGGGGTCCGGTGAAAAATGCAGGGCACCTTGTTGCAACGCGTATTAAGAATTTCAAGGCAGCGGCAAGAGAAGGAGGCACTTTTGAGGGTGGTGCCCTTCGCGACTGCACGTGTCCCCATGCCCATGAAGCTGGCTTTCCTTGGTTCTTACCTGCTCCTGGCATTGAACTTCCGGATCTATGGTATAGTCTCAAGAGTTCCCCGAGGAACGGAAATTTAGTACACTGTGTCTGGGGAGAAGTGGGGAAAGGGTGCTCCCGTTCCTCCCTCTGCCCTCCCTCCTGTCCCAAGCCAGACTAATGGGGGCTGGGGGCGGGAGGGATGCGATGTTCTGGCTCTACCACAGCAGAACCGCACCTCCGATCTGTCCCCTGTGCGCCGCTGGAGCGTGAGGAGGCCAGGGAGAAACAGCTCACCCTGTCCTGGCCTTCGGAACCGATTCAGACTCAGGAACTGGACAGATGGGGATTCAAGGATCAACGTCGTTTCAAACAGGCTATGCTGGAGAACAGAGCCCTCCCTGCGACTCAAGTGCGAAAACTCACCCTCAAATTCCACCAGGAGAGACCCGCCCAGATGAGAATGTGCAGCAATGGCTGTCATGCACGACGGGGGAATTCACTGTGTCCGCGGCACAAGTAAGGGATAGAGCAAGATGCCAAGAGCAATTAGAGAAAAATCCCTCCCTATGGAAACCAGAGCAGTGGAGAGAAAGTGTTTCCCCTGTATTAGCGAGGGACTAACCAGGAAAAGAGAAACCACTTCGAGTATTTACAACAAAGGGAATGTGAGCAGGGAATTGGTTTCGCAGCTGGTGGAGGTGCTGAGAAGTTACAGCACGAGATGAACAGGAAGAGGACGTCACTCCCACCTTGAGGATGGAGGAGTGAAGGGATTCGCTGCCACCAGCTGGGGAAGGGGAGGCGGCAGACCATTGGCACAAGCTGGAACCCTGTGGGTCCCTCAGACAGGGGCTGGAGCCATGGAGGAAACACAGCCATTGCTCTTCCTGAAACGGAAGAGAGGAAACAATGGCCTGGCCTCTCCCTTCTTCCTTTCCTTCCGGAACCTTCCATGGGCCACCCTCAGGGGCACCTGATGCAGGAGTCTGGAGAGAGGTAACCACCGGGGGTCAGTTCCCTTGCGTTTCCCCTGCCATTCTGGGTAAGGATCGGATCTGAGCAGGCCCTGGACAAAATGCTCCCACGATGGTATTAACTCAGATGATTGATTGCCCATTGCCTGCTGGATAAAGGGGATGTTCTGCCTCATGACAGAGGCATGTTGCTGGATATTTGCAATCTTTTCTCCACCTTCTGCTCTTCCTTCTTTGTTGCTCATTGGACCCATGGGCCTATAATTCTTGTACAGTCCCTGGAATACTTTTCCAAGTATTTGTTACAAAGCTAGATATCATTGTCGTTGGGTTTTAGATGATAAATATGCTAACCTTTTTAAAGTAATGTTGGGTTGTTTTCTAAAGTGGTTGCACCAACTTATACTTATTTTCTTTTAAGTTTATTTATTTTGAGAAAGAAAGCATGAATGGGGAGGGGCAGAGAGAGAGGGAGAGAGAATCCCAATCAGGCTCCACACTGTCAACATGGAGCCCAATGTGGGGCTCAAACCTATGAACCATGAGATCATGACCTGAGTCAAAGTCGATGCCTAACCTACTGAGCCACCCAGGCGCGCCCCCCACCCCCACTTTATATTTTACTTCTACCTGCACGTATGAAATCTCCATTGCTCCACATTTTTGCCCAAATTAAAATATTTTAAATCTGCTGGGCAAATCTTATTTTAATTTGGATTTCTCTTATTACTAATGTAATTGAGTATCTTTTCATATGGTTATTGTCCATGCAGATTCTTTTGGGGGGAAGGGACTGTTCAAGTCTTTCTCTATTTTTGACTGGATTATTTTACATATTGACTCACGATGTCCTTTGTATATTATTATTTTCCCACGTTATACACATTGCAGGTATCTTTTAGTTTTGGGCAGTTACTTTCACTATCATTATCATTAACAAAATGTATGAATTATAATTAAATTTATCAAATTTTCTTTGTTGGGTTTTTGTTTTATCTCTTTTAAGAACTCCTTGCCTAATCAAAGGTTCTAAAAAGATTCTATGTTTACTTTTAGAAACTTTATAGTTTTGCCTTTCTTATGTCTATCTCTAACTTACCTTTAACTGATTTCAGGGCATCTTGTACAGTCATGATACATTTTCATTCTTCCTGGTGGTGAAGCAATCCCCCCCGCCCCCCAGCATTTAATGAATAGCCTATTCTTACCCCACTGATCCGTAGTGCATTTCTGTCATGTATCAAGGTTTTATATATGCTTGGATCTTTTTCTGATCTTCCTATTCTATTCCATTTGTTAATTTGTCTCATCCTGCATTATTAGCACATGTTTTATTTACTAGGGCTTTATAATAAATACCAATGTCTTGGTAGGGTTAGTCTCCTATGTCAGTCACAGAATCAGGGCACGGAAATCACATCAGTTACTTTAACAGGGAAAATGTAATATAAAGAATTGTTAACTGGTAGAAAGGGCTTAACTACTAAAAGGGTAGAGGAAGACTCAAGGAGTCCAAATACAGCAGGCAGCTCCTACCTCCACGCTGAAGAAGTGGGGACAAAGAAGGAACTAGAACCTTTGGAGAACAGGACGCCTTCCCAACCAAAGGCTGAGGTATATGCATCCTGCTCGTTGCAAAGAAACTTGACAGGGCATATGGGCCAGAGCTGGAGTATAGAATGGTCCGCTGTTGCCATGGGGTATGGAGCTGGTCTGTAGAGACTGCCTCCTTGGCGGTGACACTTGCCTGAGGGCAGGGTCCAAGCCACAGTAGAAGTGACCTCATGGAGCCCCCCGTGTGGGGGAAGGGGTGGCCCGTGGGCAGAGCTAGAGCTGCCTCACCAGGGCTGCTGGGCTTCTGCACTAAATGATACTGGAGGACTGAGCCCCAAAGGAAATGCGTTCTGGTCACTGTTGTCACGGAGTATAACTCCAGGGCCCTCTATTGGCAAAGCAAAACATTTGCCAACCGGCAAGGAAGAAGTGTTTAGTGTCCAGGCCAGTCTCACAAAGAGGGCCAAGAAGGTGGATTTGGAGAGAAGAGAAAAATTAATTGATAACTGGCACAGTCTTCTAATTTGTTCTTACCTTCAAAAGTTTCTTAACTATTTTTGGTCCCTTGCGCTGTCGTCACGCACCTGAGTGGGGGAGTGGAGAGAACAGAATTCTTACTGGGATTTCATTTACTCTGTAGATTCAGTTGGCAGAACTGACAGCTTTACACAATTGATTCTTCCAGTTTATAAGCATTTGGATCTCTTCATTTACATAGGTCTTCTTTAAAGCTTTTCAATAGCACTTTTTTTTTCATTTTCTCTATAAAGATCTCTTAAAGCTTCTGTTAGGTTTATACTTTAGTACTTCATATTTTGTAAGCAAATTTTCTTTTTCTTAATATTATGCAAAAATGCAATTTATTGTTGGCACATAAGTTTTGTATGCAACAACATGTTAAACTTACTTCCAGATTCTAGTAATATATCCATCTATTTTGGGTTTTCTACACATACAAGTTTATCTTCTAAGAATAGTGACAGATCAGATTCCCTTTTTTCTTATTCTTGCCTTACTATGCTGTCCGGAGCCTCAGTGTGTTGAGTAAAAGCGGTAGATACAGGCATCTTTACCTCACTTCCAACAGTGAGAGAAATGCTATTGCCGTCAGCTCATCATTTTGTAGACACCTTCCATCAGTTCAGAGAGGTTACTGCTAGTCCTAATTTGCCAAGTTTTTAAAAAATTATTAATGAACATTGAACTCAATCAGATACAGCTGCCTTCTTCTATTGAGATGATCTGTGATTTTTCTTCATCTGTTGATGAAAATCACATGGGTTGATTTTTAAAAATGTAAACCAGCCTTGCATTCCTGAGATGAACCCCATTTTGTTATCATGCATTATGCTTCATATACATCGTTATACTCAAATGGATAATATTTTGTCAATTTTATACTTACAAGAGAGATTAACCCAACATTTCCCTTTTTTCATGTTGTCCTTGTTGGTATTTTAGCCTTATAAAATAAATTGGGGAGTATGTTTGGAATCAAATTTTAGGGGTGCCTGGGTAGTTCAGTTAGTTAAGGATCCAACTCTTGATTTCGGCTCAGGTCATGATCTTAAAGTTTGTCAGCTTGAGCCCCGTGTCAGACTCTGCGGTGACCATGTGGAGCCTGCTTGGAATTCTCCTTCTGCCCCTGCCCAACTCTCCTTCAAAATAAATAAATAAGCTTAAAAAATAATTTAAAAATATTCTGCCAACTCCCTTTCTATGCCAAAAAAAGCAAGGTCCTAAAAAGATGTCTGTGTTTCCTGTTCCCCGGTGTATAGGAATTCGGGCAAATGGCTATCAATTCCTTTGATGCCCTTAATGTGGCACCATAGCCTTCCTCCTCAAGTGTCCAAGCCTTCCCTCTGATCAGTGAGTTATGGGGTCTAAGAACAGTCTTAGATCTGGAAAGGGTGAGTGAGAGATAAGTGATTTTTCACTGCAGCAGCTAACATCTATCTAATCTTGGATATTTTATGATTAATACAATCTACATCTTTGATGGGTGCCCATCTTTCTTGTCCTTATCTTGCCATGGTCCACTAGCCATCTTCACAGATCCTGTGAGGCTAGACTCCTTGGTTTCCATCCTTTGCTCTTATGGTAATTACTACTTTGCCTCTGACAGCTAATTGCTGCCACCTGGTCTCTGCTGCTCCAGAATCTTATCTTCATTCACATAGGGGAACCCAAATCCATTGCAGTATCCTCTGCCATCAACCTTGGCCTGCAGGCCACCACTGAGTTTCTCAGCACTGCTTGGTCCCCTTTTGCTACTGCATTTGCTATTTTAGTGAAAGTTTCTCAGCACTGCTTGGCCCCCTTTTGCTATTGCATTTTCTATTTTAGTGAAAGGACTGTTTTCTTGGCCTTCTGGGGCATATAGATAGATGATAGGTGTTCTGGTCTTAAATTATGCCCTCCCCACCCCCAGGAGTGTTGACTCTTTGAACTTTCTGAGCTCTGCCTCTACCAAGTACCAAGGCAGTTCCAACAGCTCTGCTTCATTTCCTCTACACCATCGTTTCTCCAGATTTCAAGAGGCCATCCAGCAGCCCGCTGTCCAGCTGACCCAGGATCATCTCCAGATATCCTTGCCAGGATATTAAATTCTGAATTTTAGAAGAGTGTGACCTATACCAATAAACTCTCCCTAATCTAGCTCAGTCTCAGATACTCAAGATTAAGTCATAGCCTTGTTCTTTCTTTTCTTTCTTTCTTTAATGTTTGAGAGAGCATGAGTGGGAAAGCAGCAGAAAGAGAGGGAGAGAGAGAATCCCAAGCAGGCTCCATGTTCAGTGTGGAGCCCAATTCAGAGTCCAACTCAGGGCTTGATCCTACAACCGTGAGATCATGACCCCAACTGTTATCAAGAGTTGGATGCTTAACCTACTGAGCTGCTGTGGCACCCCCATTTCCAGGCATGTTCTGCCAGTTCCTACAGGAAAGAAGAGAACGGACTAGCTAAATCCTGCACTCTTGGTGATGAGCCCTTTCCTCCTGAATTAAGGACCAAATCTCCTCACTGGACATGCTGAGGCTTTGCTCTAGTAATTGAGGAGGTGTGGCAGACCTTGGGGATGCAAGCACTTCATCTTTGAGGCATCCGTGGCAGTTGAGGTCTTCACATGGTCTCCATCCAGAGGAGGCCACCATCCCAGCAAGAGCAAGTGGATGACTATCCCAGAGGGTTCAGAGGAATTGGGTTCAAAGCTCAGTGTTTCCACCCTGATGGCCCCACCCTACATTTCAGGGTGCCACTACTTACTTTTAGGGCCTGACTGTAACATAGACCTGTGAAGGCTGTGAATTCAGCTCTTTGTAATTTCTGACTTTGTTTTCACCAGTCTGCCATCAGCTGCATGACCTAAGGATGTTTTTCAAATGCTGCCAGAGAGACCTTGACACCATGACCTGAGTTGAGTAGGACATTTTCTTCTTTCTGTGCACTGATTGCACTCAGCAATAACCAACCTATTCCACAACCGTGAATTAACACCAGCCTCACATGCCAGAGCTTGTGTAATTCAGTGCATACCCTTCCTTGTAGACCCAGTGTCAATATATCACAGGTGGCAGTCTTACTGTGGTTCTACAACATTCCAGCAGACCGATGGTCTTAATTTAGACCATTTACCTTAATTTAGGTTGTTCCAGTAGATCCTTTTGAAAAAAGACAGAAGTGCAAATAGATTATTTGTGAGCTTTAATAAACATTAAGTCTTAAAGATTTCACTTCATATGATAGAGGGTTAAATCACTATGAAGGCTAAGTAGAAAGAATCCTACTGAATCTGACAGTGCAGAGCCTGATGTGGGGCTCCATCTCATGAACCATGAGATCATGACCTGAGCCAAAGCCAAGAGTCAGAGTCTTAACCAAATGAGCCACCCAGGCGTCCTAAAACATTTTTTTTTCCCTGTAAGGAGCCAGGTAGCAATTATTTTAGGCTATAGGGTCTGTTACAACTCATCAACTATCCCATTGCAGCATGAAAGCAGCCATGATAGCAAGTAAACAGTAGGAGCTGGTAGTGTGTCTTAATAAAACTTTATTTGCAAAAACAAAGGGAAGGCCAGATGTGGCTCACAAGACTATAATTTCAAAACCTTTGGCCTTGAATGCAGCCAATTTTCATAAAATTAAATGTGTGCTAGGAAACAACGTATAGTCTCCCAATTGCTGGGTTCATTACTTTGTATTTTGTAAACTATAACAGCACATTAAAATAAATAGGCTGTTCATATCCCGGGTCTGACCTTTTTTTCCCCCTCTTTGGTCTGCTTTGCCTATAAATAACCCAATGAGTTTAGGTAAGTTTAAAAACTTCCCACCAAGAAATGTCCAATTTTGCTTTATAAACTTGAAGCTATGTTATTAAGTACATACAAGTTAAGAGTCTCTATTTTTTTCTGAGTAATTAAAACTTGTATTGTCTTGAAATAATCCCCGTGAATTCTAGTGGTAATTTTTTCCTTGAGCTATACTAGTGTGAAAATAATATATCAGCTTCCTTTTGGTGATTCAGTTTTTTAATGTTTACTTCTGAGAGAGAGAGAGAGAGAGAGAGAGAGAGAGAGCGAGCGAGCAAGGAAGGAGTAGAGAGAGGGAGACACAGGATCCGAAGCAGGTTCCAGGCTCTGAGCTGTCACCATAGAGCCCAATGTGGGGCTTGAATCCATGAACTGTGAGATCACCCACGAACTGAGCTGAAGTCAGATGCTCAACTGACTGAGCCACCCAGGCACCCCTCTTTTGATGTTTTATTGGTATATTTATTCTTCAACCTCTGTTTTCAACCTTTCTATGTCTTTACATTTTAGCTGGCTTCTTATCAGCAGAGAACACAAATTTTAAGTCTGAACTTCTTGGGAGTCAAAGCAAATAGGAAAATATTTACTGAAAAAAAAATGCAGTCAGCTGGTTGGCAGACTATTTGCTAGTTAAAACAACTTAGATATAGCTGACATATGAGATGTTAAACAGAACAAAGGCGTCTTTAAAAGCAGTTAAAAAAAACTCTATGGCTTCACAGGCTTACACAACATTGTTTTGTTTTAATTGGAATTATATCAGTTGCTGATGCTTAACAGCGGCAGCTAATTTGGCTTCCCTACGTCGCAGCTACGTTTATTAGTCCACCGCAACAGTCCGTCAGAAATGATCAGGACTCACAGCCCAGTTGCTTGCTCCCTCATCTTACCAGAAGCCTTTATTGTCCTCCCCTTTACTCTTAAAATCCCCTTTACTCAGTGATGTTTACCTAGCGTGTCTCGGTCTTTAAGGAACTCAAGTTGACTGGAACTGCAGGCACTAATGACAGACGTCTGTAACGTAGTGAAGCGCCTGCTTCAGAGGAGGAGGAGGAGGGCAAAGGGGGCCGCACAGTCAGGGGCAGAGCCAGAACTGCAAGGGGGGAGGCGTTTCCACTTCTCAATTCTTGCCACTTACCAGCTTTTGTGACCTTGACAAAGGCTTAATTTCTCTGGGCCTCAATTTCATTATTGGAAAATAGGAAATGACTCCTTTCCTCAAGAGTATGGGGTTTAGAGAAAACAGTGCCTGTCGCAGGGGCTGGCGCACATTAGGGCCTCGACAAGGCGTCCCACAGTTCCTTTCCTTCTGCCCTGAGCAGCTCGGGGGACAACAGCATTCCTCCCGAACTGGGGCTTGCTTTAGAGGTCCCTTTTCAAAGGAGATGGGGTGTCATTTCTTCTCTGTTCCCACTCCCACCAGTGAGTCTTGAGATTTGAGGCACACTTCACCTCAGACTTCAGAGAAATGGGAGAAGCAAGACCCTCTGAAATCTATCTCACAGACTGGAGGACCCGGTACACTTGGTCTTCTTGTCAGAAGCCTAAGGTCATCACTGTTTTAACAATTTCTCCTCTAGCCTTGAGCTGCTTACACCCACGGATTCTCAGTGAGTCATAATGTGGGGGTTGGAGGGGAGGAAAGAGGGGGAAGGCGTCCCAGCCTGAGGGGGTGACCTATTGAAGGCTCCACCCCTCACCAGTCATCACTTTGGATGAGCCATCTTTTCTGAGCCTCTGTTGGGGGTAATAATGTCAGTGTCATTGGAACTCTAAGAATTAAAGGACACAAGGTATCCACATTGTATCGAAAGCACTCGGCCAGGGCCTGGCACGTAGTACACAGGGAATCAAAGGCTTTCTTACGCACGGGTGTGCCGCACACTCGTGAATCGAGAACCCCACAGTCCACCCACAACACACAATCAGAGGTCATTTTCAACAACATACACTTTTGCAGATAAAAAAGGTAACCCACACTTTCATTTTCTTTATTTTTCATTGATACCGTATGAATACAAAGTTTCTAGAAAGCTACAAAATGTCTACCACTTTATCAAGAAGGCATCAAAATGTGTCACTTTGCAAAGACATGAAAACACCTGCAGGAACTGACACAAAAATAGCATTTTTAGAGTGATGAAATAATTGCACTTAACTGTCATGGATATTAAAGTTATCACACATATGTACCGCGAAAGCTAGAATACATTTTTTTTTTTTACAAAGCACTTTATAAAAAAATTCTCTGCACACAAACCCTATAATTTTCATATGACTATCATACTAAAGATAAATTCACTTTAAAGCCAACACTTAGAACATTTTTAAACAAAAAGGGACCAGTACCTAAACACGGACATTAACAAATACAAGAATACTGTACTGCCAAGAGGTTTCACCGAATGCCTTTGAAAGTTTTCTGAAAATAGTTTAAGAAGTTGTGTGTGAGAATTTGCCCCCCCCACCCCCCAGCTCTCCAATCTACCAAGAGGAACCTTATTACCCAAAGGCAGGTTCTGTAGCCGCCCCCCAGCCCGCAGTACAATATCAAAGCAATCACTGAACAGATGAAGCGATTCTGTCACAAGCCCATAGTATACACGGGACACAAAGACACAGACTGTGAGAATCCCATTAAGTCATTTAGAATGTGAACAAACACATGTGGCAAAACCAATTTACATAAAATGTAAGCATATTAAACAATTAAAGGCTATTCGTGTTTCTTTTTTAAATGTTACAAAATTTTTTTGTTGTTTTTCAGGCACGTACTGTTTTTTTTTTTTCTTCCTTTTTTTCCCCTTCTCTGCAGACATGAGCCTATTGACAGAGGCCTGCAGAAGTGAATCTTTCCAGGAGGTAACAGGGAGATGTATTTTTTTTTTTTAAGAAGTGCAGTTAATATCTAATTTACACAAACTAATCACAGAAAATGATCCAAAAAAAATAAAAATAAAGAAATACGAGACTGATTTCCAATTGATTTACACCTAGATTCTGTCAGCCTCTCTCAGAGACCGGGGAAGGGCAAACCATCTCATAATGGAAGGCAGACATAAAAGTCGACCCGAGAGAGGCAGAACCTCCTGGAATCTGACCCCATCTAATGAGGAACGAGAGGGAACATAAATGCCATTTCAAATGAACGGAAATGACGCGGTGTGGCATATGACTGACAACGCAAATTCACAAAGAAGAAAACAAGTTATAGCTTAGGAAGTATGACAATAAATACAAGTATTTCATCTCAGTTCATGGTGCGTGACCTCAGTGAAACTATCCTTGTAATGCAATGCGTTTTTAACACAAAACCTTCATTCTTAATGATAGAAGCGATGAGATTATGGGAGAAAACTATTGCCAAACAAAGCACAGTAACAGTGGAGAAGCAGGGAAGCAAGTACTGGATTAATTTCTTTCAAGCTGTGGTGGGGTGTCTGGCAGGGAGCGGCTGGACACACGCAGCGGACTTAGCGCTTGCGTTAGGTCAGTTTCCTTTTCATCACTGGGTTGTTTTTTTTCTTGTAGAAATTTCTATAAATACTCACAACTTGGTGTGGGTAGAAATCACTCCTGAAATTTCAGAGCCCAGACAGGGAATTCTTAAAGACACCAGGTGGAGACGAAAGAACATATGCATTAAGAGTTCAGAGGCTAACTTTCAAAGATGTCTGATGTCATTTTGAAGTCTATAATTGGTAAAGGACAATTTTTTTTTCTCTCCTGGCTTTTGTTTGGCTGGTGTTTTTGCCTTCTGGTCCTTTCCACTTCTCTTCCTTACCTCTATCAGTTTTCCCAAGCTACACAAGGTTTGGATAAAAGCCAACATGGACTCTAGAGAGTTGCCCTTTTGAGGGCTGGAACATTCTTTGAAAATGCCGAATTGTGAATGGTGCTCTTTGGAAGTTTCTCATAGCACATTCATACACAACACTCAAGAGTCAACATCTGCGCCGTAAGAAGAACACTTCAATTGTCATGACCCTAACTCACTTTTGTTCTGCACGGGATCTCAGTCTGAGGCTTCTAGCCCTCGGCATGGTGTCACTGTGTAAACCAGGTAAGTGCGCGCGGTTGTCCGGATTGAAGAGCGAGCCTCCACGGACACTGGCCACGAACAGAAGGGGAAGGACAGATCTGTCCACCGGCCGAAGTCTGCCGTTTGTGAGCAAGTCCCCTCACGCAGACGCGGGGCTGGGTGGCAAATGGAGGGGCCGCCCTGGGTCGCTGGCACACGCGGACCTGACCACGACAGCTCCGGGGGCCCTCCTGCCGCGGTGTGCTACTGGTGAGCGGTGGCGGCCGCGTCGCGCCCTTGTGGACGGAGGCCTGTGGTTGGTTACTCATCCTGGTAAACCAAAGGCATTACGGTGATCTCATAATATTTTTGGTCTCTCTACAAAACGTACCATGGCAGCACTTTTCTAAGCTGGAATCTCAAACCAAAGGCACTTCCGTGCGAGAGCGCAGATGAGTCCTAAATAGCTAAGTATTTGGTCGTGAATTTAAAAGGCAGCGTTAAAAGTACAATTTTGCTTTTCATGGTAAACTACAAAGTTGGAAAACCTTCCGTTTTGGTATATACATGGGAGAGTGCGGTCAACGAACCCACTCGTGTTCAGCGTCCGATTGTAGACCGAGTGTGGCCAGTTCTGTAGAGAACTGGAGAAAAATGGGCTTATGCAAGAGACATGAGAACAGTTTTTGCCTGTGTGGTTTTAAGCACTGGGCCAATTGCGTCAGTGGACGTGGAGGGTTGGGTAAGAAAAGGCCGGCGGCATGACTAGGTATCGCTAAGGCACTGCTTTCTGGAACGCTTTGGCAGCTCTTGAATTTAAAACTCCCTAAAAAAGTAATAACAGTAGTAAGAGAAATGCTTCCAGCTTACAAAAGGGCTCACAGTTCGAGGCAGCCTTTTGCACTGCGGACCCTACATGCAACGTCTCAAAGGTTTAAGGCTTTTCAGAAACGACATGTGCAGGGCTTTGCCACAGAAACAGCAACAGAAAGAAAGAAGCAATGCAGACATTTCCTCTCAATGTCACAGGCATGAACACCGACGCACAGAATAGGCTCTACCCTTCGTTAGGACAGGTGTAGTGTACCAGACAGAGCATATACAAACTTAGACAAAGTTGCATGTACCTGGTTTGTAAAACTGACGGTCATCTCATACAATTTAAATAATTTACGGTTGTACAAAAACAGACTGCTAAAGCCACTACAGTATCGAGGCCTAAAGAAGCCTTGGGTGTAAGTCATCTCGGGACTTGTAACACCAAGGGCTGGGAAACCAGGGCTGCTTTTTTTGGCTGGTCTGAGTGTGGGACTTGGCTGCTGGGATGTTTGGCAAAAAGAAAATGGACTCGAGTCGAGGGCGGGTAAATTGTCCTCAGGGTAAGAGAAAAGGCTCATCAGCTTTCGTATCTGCTTATGGGGTGTCTCACATAGCTCCAATTGGACCAGAGGCTCCCTGTGAGACGTAGTGTCAGCAACGGGGTGATGCTCTTACTCTGGCTGAGGGGGGCAGTTCTTTATCTCCCCCTCTCCTCTGACCTGAGCGTGTGCACACCTTTGTAGGGATCAGGTAAGCAGGAGCACCGAAGAGGAGCAACCTCCACCAGGAGAGGCCAAGGATTAAGTGATGAGGTTCCAGAGCGTCCTCACCCTTATTCTGTCATTAACCAGCTGAGTGACTTAAAGCAAGTCACCTCCGCTCTGGGCCTCAACTTTCTCATCCGCTAAATGAAAGACAGTAGATTGTGCCCTCTTGTAGCTCAATAGAAACAAACAAACAAAAAAATCTGTCAGCCCTCTTCCAGAACTGGTCCCTCTCTCCTCCATCCCTAAAGATGAAAGGAAGTGTTCCAAAGGCTTCCATAAGTTCTAAAACCAGCACTGAATGAAGGTAGGGCAGAAAGCAGAAGACCAGAGGAAGTTCACCGAAATGATGACAGCTTTGATCAGGAGACTCATAAGCTTCTGAGAAATCATGAAAACTGCTGGAACTTCTTTTTAAGCTGGTATACAAAAACATGAAGATCAGATCCCAAATGTACCTTACATAGGATTATCCGCATGATGGCCACCAGCTGCTCCCCACTTCCCCAGGGATGAATGAAGGAATATTTTGTAGTGAAACAGACTCTGCAGCGAAAAGAAGCTCTGAACAGGAAGAGACCTGGACATAACGTCATTTGAGTAACATTCCCACCTGCCTCTTAATGTCCTACAACAAGGCTCCCAGGAGAGCAAGCTTTCTCAGACTGAAATGGAAGGAAATCAGAAGATCTTAAATCCGGTACTGGTGACCTAGATGACCTCGGGCTGTGCTTCTCAACGAGGGTAGGGGGGATGGGGGCAGTGCTGTGCTCTACGGAGCCCTGGGCAACGTCTGGAGAGGTTCTGGATCTCGGCAGCTGCAGGGAGGGCGTGGCAGAGGCCAGAGAGACGCTAAACTGCCTACAATGCACAGGATAGTCCCACACAACAAAGAACTGCTCCAAACTGTCCACAGTGTTGAGTTCTAGAAACTCTGGCTTGGCGGATTCTAGAGCCTGTTCTGGGATTCCAGAGCCTGTTCCGAAGTCCTGATTGCAATTTCAGGTCTCTTGCTAAGAGGGCAACGAATGCCAACAGACCAGAGTCTAGTTTTTTAGTGCCTCTCTGTTTAGGCTGTGGAAAATCAGCCTCCAAATTCTCCAGGAAAAGTACATGATGACCCTGACTCAATCCTGGTTAGTGAAGGGTCACCAGGATATATGGTACCCAAAAGAAAGCTAAAAAGACACAGGCGTGGAAAGGCTTTTTTATGGTTTAGGAAGCTTTATGTAGAAAGGGTGAAGACTCTGCTATAAAGGGTGAAAGGTCAAAACTGATCTGGATTTGGTGTGATGACACAAATCCCACCCCAGTACCTAATTTGAGAGAGACCGAGAGAGGGCCAAGCGTTCGGGTGACTGGGTCAGTGGTTAAGACAGGGAAAATATCTGCCCTGAAGAAAGCTGTGGAAGAACAAGACAAGAAGTGAAAGTGTAAAGATCTTAGAAACGTCTTGAGAGCAAAAAGCAATCCTGAAGGATGCTCACGTGAATGCCCCAAAGGTGACTGCGAAGGCAACTGGGGGAAGAGGGCACTGGCGGTGTGGCACTGAAGGGCCCAGCCTGCCTCTGTGAGTTCAGTAGACCGGGGTCTGCCCTTCTCTGCAGCCAAGAGAACCATCCTCTAGCTGCTATAGCCTGGGGTCTATTTGTGCTTTTAAAAGTAAATCCCAGGAGCCCTCCTGGCAGCCCAGAAGAGCTCCATTCCTGCGTGGGAATGTGAATCTGATGCCTCTCTCCCCGAATTCTGGCCATGACAGGTCATTTTCACCCCTTCCTAGGGTCCTGGTCCTGGGTGAGTGGGGTTTCCTTTAAGGAACGATGCAGGAGATAGGAGCAAGGCATCCCCGGGAGGAGTGACCGAGAGAAGTCATTCCGTATGACGACCACGGAAGAAGCTTACGTGCTTGGGCTGGGGACCAGATGGAACAGCAGACAACCGGAGCCAATCCTTCAAAGGCCCACTTAGAATCAGACAATGAGTGTTAGTTTCCTTACAAAGGGAAGACAGATACCATCCTACTGGTTTCTGCAATGGATGTGTGTTCCGAATGGGGAACATTTTGCACTTTCTTCTCTGGTCTTCCCAGGACCCGGTGGCATGAGCTTGGGAGAGGTTAGGCTTGCTCTGGTGTCCTCTTTGCCACAAGCCAGCCACACCCTCATGCTCATGACAACCAGACACTAGTCAATCCACAAGCAGGGGCAGAGCAGGTGGTGGGACAGGGAAGAGGGGAAGTTATTTGGACGTGAAAGACAAAAGCTCTTCATTTCCTGGCTTAATGAAAAAAGTCTTGATAAGTTTCGCAGCTTACAGAACTTATTTCACGTTCTACCATGTTAACGTTTGCCTGGCAATGATAAAATGTCACTTCCCTCTGGGAAGTTGGGGAGTATGCTGTCTTCTTCCCAATGAAGCACTTACGGAAAAATAACCCGAGACATGCTGGCCACTTCAAACCAGCTGTGCCTGGGCAATGCTTTGGAATATTTGGGGTGGAAAGCCCAACTTCTCCTGGGAAGGGAACCTCCCAAATGAGTCTGTTCAAACAAGTCAGAGGGCGCTGGACCTCTCAGACCTGAAACAAGTACTCTGACTTATTGAGAGATGTTGAGGAAATGGATGTCCTGTGAGAATACAGCTGGATCTACGGACACAGATTGAGAAGTGTGTCAGCACCTAGCAAATTGAGGGACATTAACCGTTCAATAAATATGTGTTGGGTAACAATACATGTGTATGTGTATAGACGCATACACAAACACACACGTACACACAGAGTTATAGCAGGTTAATATGCAGACTGGTTCACCAGAAATAATTCATCCACAGGCTGGTGAGGATGCTTGCCATTTTTCTGGGGAGCAGAGGTGCTAAAACTGATGAGCCTTTTACTTGTTTGGTTGATGAAATTTCTCCCAGCCATAGGATTTTCCTTTTTTTTGCAGCTCACAGTGCAGTATTCGTGCCAATTTTAAATTTTTGTTACTAAATTTCAGTGGTTCAAACATTTACTCATCTTAATAAAAAATTTGGTTGTCCATATAAAATATAACTGCACACACAAGACTATAAACATTGTACGCTTAGATTTTCAGTATTTATCTACTTATTGCAAAAAGAGCCATCTTTTTTTTCATTAAATAATCATCACATTAGTACAATACAATTTTATACTTCTTAAATATACTATATATGTTAAGGATAAGGGGTGAAGTTTTCTTCCTTTGTAATACCTGTTCAAGAGTTTAATGGATTAAGAGATTAGTTTTAACCTTGAGGAAAAAAAAAGTACAAATTTGTCTCATTAGCATATTTCTACCAAGCATTTAAGGCTATATTTTAACATTTGGTTTCAAAAAAGAAAGAAAAGTTTCATTTAAAAAATAATTTAGTGAATTACATTCTTTCATAACTTCCACCCTAATTAGTTACAAAGATAAGTCTAAGATTCTTAGTTTTGTGTACTAATTTACATTTATATTTAAAGATTAATTTTACTTGTATCTTAAAACAAGAATTTTATGTTGGAAAAAAAAGAACTAAATACATTTGTATAAAGGCTGTAAATGTCCCATGGCAAATGCTTTGTTACAATTTTTTTTTCCTACTACAATTAGAAATAGGTCTCTAGACAGAGAGACCTGGGTTCTTAAGGTTCATCTTTCCCAAGGAATTGTGGGCTGTGGATCTGAAGAACACATAGAAACAACTCGATTTCTCTTTTTACAACTGTACCAGAACTTCACAGCTACAATGATAGTATGAACACATGAAAAATGACTTCACTCAAACAGGATTTAGAAAAAGTCAGGGTGACCTCGGGGCCAGGGCACCCCCCTGTGTGGTGAGGTTTAGTCAGTCATTCAATAATGGAGAGAGAGTGTGTGTGTGCGCACATATGTGTGTGGGTGTGTGTGTATGTGTGTGTGTATATACAGATATCTATATATATAAATAACCATGTTCAGTCTTTTACAAGCCTGTAAATATGATGTTGTGCTCCATGTTCACTATTTGAAACTTCAAATACACAGGCCATGCAGAGGAGAGTTTCTTGTGTATCCCTGTTTGTTACCACCTGTTAAAAAAAAAAGCAAATATATACATATATATATATACCTATACACACACACACATAGATAGAAAAGCTCACATGGATGAAAACCTACTCCATCCGTACCGTGACAACTAGGATTTGCTTGACAGGAACAGTCTCAAGTCCAGCAGGTGGACTGTTGGAGAAGTTCTGGCCTGACTCTGCCCTCCCAAATACAAACTCAGGATATTCTGCATCTGATTGAATCCTATGTGAACTTAGTTACCATCTGTAAGAAATACCTTCTGGGGGCGCCTGGGTGACTCAGTCAGTTGAGCGTCTCACTTTGGCTCAAGTCATGAGCTCACAGCTTGTGGATTTGAGCCCTGTGTTGACAGCTCAGACGCTGGAGGTGCTGTGGATTCTGTATCTCCCTCTCTCTACACCCCGCCCCCATTCACGCTCTGTCTCTCTCTCTCTCAAAAATAAACATTAAAAAACAAAAAAGACAAAAATACTCTTAAGAAAGAAAAAGAAATACCTTCCAGAAAGGGTCTTACCCATATCTGGGTCCAAGAAGAGACCACAAGAATTAGTGTGGGTTTTTGGGGAGGGTCAATTTCTTGACAATGAAGACAATTTTCTAGAATTCCGTCCCATAAGATGGGTCATTTACCCTAGGAATTGCCTCCTATCTTGTACCTACACTTTGATGAGGTTTCATGAGAGCCAATGACAGACAGGAGCCCCACAGATGCTTGCTGTTAACCATCAGTGCTGGGGACTCAGTAAAGTATGTGCTGAGTACAGAATGGTGGTAGGATTTTGTTAAACGATCCTTCGTTCCGTTTTTCATTTATACGGCTTTAGCACGCAAAATGTACTTGAAATACTCATCTACTTCCCTTCTTGGTTCAAGTCACCGGACTCCAGCTTTCTCCTCTTCTTGCCCCTGGCCTCTGCCCGCATTTGTATCCTGAGTGATGGGATCTGACCCAGGTCGCTGCGGTCCCTCCACATTGGACCCTGCCCACTTCTCAGAGCCATTCTCAGAAAAAACTTTCTCAAAGCAAATCTAACCCAACCTCCCAACAGCTTTGGTGACGCCATTGCATGTGTGTTCTGTTTGCAGACACAGCTCCATGTCTTTAAACACTTGGAATTTGAGGGCCCAGTCCAGTGCGTTGGGGGGTCCCGCTCCCCCATCTGTCAGGCTGCTTTACCCATGAAGTTTCCCTTGCCCTCAAGGTATCCAAGGGTATGGTCTCTGACTGAGGACTAAACTCTCACAAACTTGTAATTTCTCAGCGGAGCACATAGTACTGTCTGTAAGTATACATAGATCTGTAAGATTTTTTTTTTTAATGCCCATGTCATTCAGTGGGTTATAAACTCCTGAAGAACAGGGACCATGCTGCCTAGTAACTAGCCTGGCACGTAACAGTGTTTATAAATATTTGCTGAGTGAATGACAATCCGCATGATAATAGCCGACATATACTAACTGCTTAGTACGCATCTACTTAGTATTACATACTTCATACACATCGTCTCAAATAAGATTACAACAACTCCATGAGCAGGTGCCCTGTCAGCTCCCTTCTGACAGAGGCAGGGGGCAAGGAGTTAGGTGATTTAAGGTTAGACAACTGTCAGGGCACCTGGGTGGCTCAGTCAGTTGAGTGTCTGACTTCGGCTCAGGTCCTGAGCTTGCAATTCATGAGTTCGAGCCCCACATCGGGCTCTCTGCTGTTAGCACACAGCCTGCTTCAGATCCCCTCCTTCTGCTCCTCCCCCACTTGCACTCACTCTCTCCCTCTCTCTCAAAAAAACAAAACAACAAATTTGATAGTTGGAAAAAATAAAGGTTCGACCACTGTCAACTAAGAAACCCAGATCTGATGGTGAAGACCTTTTTTCTAATCATTAAGTGATGCTGCTCTAGACAAATGAATTGATACAGTAATAGATTATCTACATTTATCTTTCTGGGTAATAAAGATTTTTTTCAATATTGGTACCCATCTGCTCTCCTAGTCTTATTTCCTGCCTCTTCCTTCATGGACCAAAGACTCCAATATGCAGGCCTCTCATTCTGGAAACCTCCCCCTCTCTCCCCACGTTCAGAGAAATGTCTGCCTGCTCTTACCTCCGGCACCGCTCCTGAATCCATCCCCGCCTCCACCACCACAGCCCAGGGGACCAGCCAAGCAGCTGGACTCCCTACCAGGAGCCCCCCTGGCTCACAGATTCCCATGGGCACGTGGCAGCCACAAAAACCCTGTAAGTGATATAAATCTGACAGCCACACACTCTTGCTTAAAAGCTCCAATGGCCTCTATTCGACTTGGGAATTTTAGGGTGAAAAGCCAGTCTTAGGTGGAGCAGACCCTGGTCCTCCCTGGCCAGCTCCCTGCTCTCCTCCCTCTCCCCATGCCGGCCACACCCTCATTTCCGGTCCTCCCTCCCACTTGCCTGCAGACCCGCAGGGCCTTCCTCCACCCTCGCGGCCTAGTCACCAGGCTGGTATGCCTGGATGGTTTCTTCCTCCTGGAAGCCTTCTCTGACCTCCCTGACCAGGCAAATAGTCCTGTCATATGCTCTTGTGGTGCCCTGGACCTCCCTGTGCCAGCCAGCAGCTACCGTGTGGCTTCTATCCGTTTTGTGATCGCTTGAGGAATGCCTGCCTCTCTCGGAGCATCCAGGACGGCTGCCCCACCCCATCTAGGTCACATCCGGGCACCTAACACTTCAGTATGCACCTGCCGGAAAGCCCTTTTCTTGGTAAATCTGAAGAATGTCTGTTTATCCATCAAGGCAACCTAAACCTCATCTTTTAACCTCCCTGAGAACTCTCCCACCCCATCCCAACCACAGGTACCTGGTCAGGTAGTTAACCTCCTCCGTATATCCAGGTATCTGTTGCTCAAGGATACTACCTTTTGTACTGTACAAATGTATCGTCATCATTTATTCGGTGGCCTATTTCCCCTGCTAGGCCAGGATTTACTAAGGTAAAGGCACTGTGTCTGGCAGCTAGTACAATCTCTCCATAGCTTAGCTGAACAAATGAAAATATTCTCAATAACTGCTGAGGTACAGCACATAGAGGTGAGCATTTTGTTTGTAAATGGAGGAGGAAATGGAGTTTAGAGACTTTACATGACTTACTCAAACCAAGATCATTGAGTTGGGTCTTAATCCCCAGCCTTCGGATTCCATGATCATGAAATATCCTGCAAAATGTCTTTTCTCTCACTGTTATGTCTTAATTTAGGTCTGTCATTAGCTCTGTGACCTCAGATAGGCCTAACATCTCTTTTCCATAAAATGGAAATAAATATGACCTCAGAGTTCCACAGTGAGAATTTCCTAATATGGCACCTACAAAAGATTTATTAGCACCGTTGCCTGGAACCTCTATGATCTGCCCTACCTTCTTGCAAACTTTCTAGGAAAGAATATGTTCTGTTTGTCTTTTTCACTTAAAAAAAAATTTTTTTTTTTTAAAGTAAGCTCCAGGCCTGACATGGGGCTTAAACTCACCCTGAGATCCAGAGTCAGATGCATTACCCACTGAGCCAGCCAGGTGCCCCCAATGTGTCCTATTTAGACTTGATGATGGAGAGTCAGAAGAAGGAGAGAAAAACTGTTTCTAGCAACCTGTATGTATGTCTGAATACACCTCCAAAGAGGAGAGGAATACTTGACCTATAATTCAGCTACTGTCTTCCTCAGCCCAGATACTGTCACTAAGGCCTTCCCTTTACAGGTTCACCACAATTTCTATATCATCCTGATGAAATCAGAGTCCAGCTCACCAGCCAGTAGGGTCTGGAATTGACCTTGCTGACATACGCTTTGTATCCAGTACCTAGTAAAACACCTGCTACTGTGTCCAGCCGATGCCAGCCTGGCCATATTCCTACATCCTTTGCCAGTGGAAGAGCTCAGAAGTACTACTTCTCTATTCATCAAGGAGAGGATCTGACTCTCATAATCCAGGGGTGCTGCTTTAATTTGTTTCTCTAAATGCTAGACTATTATTTCTAGCAGGTATTTATTGAGAACTACTAATTCGTCATAGCAAAAGAATTTATTTAGCTGCTTAAAGATACATTTTGAAAATGAATAAAACGTGGTATGTTTTCCGGACATCTGAGCTGCTGGAAGCCACACAGTTCTGGAGGAGCATTACTGGTATGGTTTCATGAGTTTGGTGGCTCACAGATGCTTTCGGTTTCTTCCGGGCCTGATTTTTTCCTGCAGTTGTGCTCTGTGAGGTAGGGTTACAGGCAATGAAGGCACATATTCCTTAAAAGGCTGGAACAGACCTTATAATGACAGCTAAGACTCCTTCCAAGAGAGGTGGACCGGCCCATTCACTCAGAGAGTTTGGGTTAATTCCTGAGGTTATTTAATGTCCTCCCCAAGGCGCCACACTCACTTTGCTCATCTGAGCACAAAAGTCACCTGTTCTTAAAGAGAAACAGTAGGCACTTATAGGACAGGTGTCTGCCAGCGCCTCAAACCACGAACTGCTCAGTTTTCACTAAAGACCATCACAGAACACGATAGTAGTAAATGATAGTCATCGAAGATCAGGTTTTCCAAACTCTCCCTTCGATTGCTAGCTTCTCGTGGACACGCCTGAGAATCCATGGAGATTCCCTCAGGAATAAATGAAAGTTACATGCAAAATGATCTGTCCACCAACTGGATGCCGATCATGTGTCTGTGAACCCCGGGAGGCTCTGTGGCTCACTTAGCGGACCTCAATAGCAGTGGGTCTCAACAGCTGGGAAGCTATAAAAATAAAACAAAACCAGGGCGCTGGGCCTCACCCTCCAGGGAGTCTGATTTTATTGATCTGAGATGGGGCCCAGGCTCCAGAATTTTTAAAGCTTCCTGGCTGAATCGGATATGCAGAAGATTTTACTTTCTAAACCTTTATTTATTCAGTTCTTACATTTGGGGTGAGGAGGCTGGCCCCTACTGGCTCTTAAAGTTAAATATTAAGGAATTTCATGGGCTGGACAATCACTGGTACCCTGAAACAGACCATGGAAATGGGCAAAAGCTAATAAATCAAGGGTTTGGGGGAGGTTGGGGGACAGCCTTCCTTTTTTTTTTTTTTTTTGGTCTTCTTTTTTCTTTTCCTTTTCCTTCCCTTCTCTTCCTTTCCTTTTTTTATGGAATAGCACACCATTGATTGAGAACCCTGGTTTGAAAGGATCCAAAACCTCTGGGTAAATAACCTTTGCCCTAAATATTCTAGTTTTTCATCCTAGAAACAGAGCACCAAAGCAGGCCTTCAGAGCACTGAGTATTTGACCACAATATGGTCTTGCTGACTCTTTTTAGCAAAACTGTTTCCCAGTTTGTTTTGACATGTTTCCTTCAGTTAAATCAAGGAATGCTACCTTTTTCAAGAACAAGCATTATAAAACCCATTACTGCATATTCTATAGGCAGATTTTTGAGACAACACTGTTCTTACAACCTTCTCAAGCCTCCAATTTGTTTTAAAGTCAAATCTCAGGTGACCCTCCCCCACCTCCCAGCAATGACACGGGGAACCAGAAACCTCTCCCATCGTGGACCCTGAGCACCAATTTTTTACTTCCCCTTAACTGCCCACGTTTTGACCACACTTTTCAGCCTCTGGAGAATATTTTCTCTGCCCCTTTCCGGTCACAACATTCTATTTTCATTTCTATTTTTTGTGGTACTGAGGGTTTACGTTTGGCTATCTTAAGGTGCATTACTCCTTTTAAGACCTTGCAATCCTTCCTGAAACGAGTCAAGGTGTATTTGAAGGACAAACCCAGGGACATCACAGTTTTTGCCTCAGTGGAGATGTGCATGCAATGCTGCCAGGACTCACACTTGGCTGACACTGAAGCTCCCCAGGGAACTATAAAAAGTAGACAAGCCTGGGTTCTATTCTCAGAGATCCTGACTTAACTGATCTAGCACCAACCTCAGTGTCAGGCTTTTAAAAGTTTTTAGCGTTTTAAAAGTTCTCCACGTCTTTCTAATGCGGAGTTTAGAACGTAGGACCATCGTTTTTACTACCCGCTTGAATTCTAGTTTTCCCAAGCTTCGAAAAGCTCAGCCCAGCCCAACCGAGAACCCCATCTCTTCTACAGACTTGAACCCAAATACAGCCCATGCTTGCCCTGGATGCTGTGGATTCCAATGGTTACTGACCAACAGCCTGGTCACCTCCCCTAGCCCAGCCACCTTGCTGTCCTTCCCCACCAGCCTCACGGCTGGGTCTGCCATAAGAGGAAAGAGGCAAAACAGTTACCAACAAAATTGTGAAGTTTTCCAAAACACTGTTCATCATATATTTCTCTGGTAAGTGTTTGAGCTTGTGGATGAAGTTAATCATATATTCACACATCGGGGAGCGGTTTATTCGGTACACAAATCGGCCATTCTCGAACCTCGCATACTCCGTCTGTGAGGGAAAAAGGGTTGAGCACTTTTATACTATTGCTGCCGGCAGAAACATTTTTCCTTTTTCAACATGAATCATCCTCTAGAGGTGTGCAATTTATGTAGTTTACTTAATTAAAAAAAAATCCTATCTCCAAAATGAGTGCCATATTCAGAAATTCATGATTTTTCTGGAAACTGAAAAAAAAAGTGTAAAAAGGAAAGCTTTAAAGAAGGGTTGTACAGGTCAGAAAGAAAAAAAAAGCAGAGGTTGTTAAGAAATATAATCACCTACTTAGTGATTTTCTACCTGGAGACCTAGGAGAGCTGGCCCAGCCAATTACAAATCTTCAAAGATCCCAGAGAAAATCACCCTTCACTGTCACAAAGGCCTCACAGGCCGGCGACCAACGCAGCTAATTTCCCTACCTTAGGAAAAACTACTTCACACTGATCATGAGCTCCTGACTGTGGGTTATTTCTCTTTCAGAAAAAAAGACAGAAAAAAAAATACTAGTATTGAAGATCCCACTGAAGCACTCAGAAATAAGAAACACACCCCTAGTCTTGGATCAAAGAGGAAGTAAAAGGGAAATTACCAACTATCTCAAGAGTAATGAAAAGGAAAATACTTTACATCAAAACGTATGGGACCCGATGAAGCTATACTCGGAGGAAACTTAATGATGTAGCTTCATGAGCTCATCATTAAAGATGAAAAATTACAGAACTAAACCACATCTTCAATTAAAAAAAACCCCACAAAATAAACCCAAACCACAAAGAAACCAAAGGAAACCCGGAAGAGGAAATTAATAAAGATAAAAGCTCAAATCTATGTTAACAGAAATAAAAAATGGAGACAGAATAAATTAAAACTGGTTCTTTAAGAAGTCAAAATAAAATAAAGCCTTCACAAGCTTAAGGAAGAAAAGAGATGAAACCACAATTACAGGAGAGACTGGGAGATTTGTAAAAGGTTCACTTGACATAACTCTCTAAAGCAAAAAAAAAAATGTAGAGGAGAGGATGATTTCCCAGCAAAATATAAATTACTAATACTGAACCAAAACCCAGAAAACTTCAATAGGTCAATTACCATGGAAATGACTAGAAAGTTGTTTGGAGATGAACCCCTGAAAAAGGTACAAAGACCCCCTGGGGTGATGGTTGAGTTTTATGCAACTCTTAACAACCGGGTTTTTCATTGTTACGCAAACTACATCAGAACATTGATGAACATAGAGAGACAATAAAAAGGAACAGTCAATTATCACTTATGAGATGCAAAAATCTTCTGTAAAATAACAAACAGAATACAGCAGTGCATCCCAAGTAGGACTTTCTTCAGGAATGTGTGGTGGCCCGAACACAGGGCCTGCATGAACTCGTCATGTCCACGAAGGGGGGAAAGATGATAGTAAGAGTTGCTGAAAAGGCAGTTCATAAAATACTGCAGCTGTTACTAATAAAAACGCTCAGTATGGCAGGAATAGAAAGACAGCACTTAGAGACCATGTATAAAATCCAACAGTGAGTATAACCCTAAATGGCCAAACACCAAATCCATCTCTACGAGCAGCAGTAACTATACAAGGATACTCGCCATCCCATTTCGTTTTACAACTGTGTTGGAGGTTTTAGCAAATGGAAAGGAGGTGAGAAAATAATAGTAACAGAAAAAGTGGCAGAAACATTGGAAAAAAAGAGATAAAATAAAGCCTCTCTTTTTGGTGCTGCCATGACCATATACATAGAAAATCCAAGATTTAGGGGCAAAACCCACTAGAGATAAATAAGGGAATATGGGAAGATGGCCAGATACAACATATTTTTGCTAAAACCAAGAACTTTTCTCTCTTCTGGTAATTACAATCTACAAAGGGAAAACTGCATTAACAAATCAGTATGTATTAATTACAATCCAGAAATGAGAAATTGTATTAACAAATTAATATATATTAATGTATATGTAAAAACTACAAAATCTTCTTAACATAAAGGAGATGGACATGCGAATAGGTTCTCGACTGGAAAGATTTCGTATTGGTGATGTATTAATTTATCCCCAAATATTATCTAAGTCTAGTACAATTATAATTACACTGATCAAAAGCTTTCTGGCTTCCTTTACTTTTTAAAAAATTTTTTAAATGTTTTTAAAATTTATTTTTGAGAGACAGAGAGAGACAGTGCAAGCAGGCGAGGGTCAGAGAGAGAGGGAGACACACAATCTGAAGCAGGCTCCAGGCTCTGACCTGTCAGCACAGAGCCCGACGCAGGGCTCGAACCCATGAACTGTGAGATCATGACCTGAGCTGAAACTGGATGCTTAACCAGCTGAGCCACCCAGGTGCCCCTCCTTAACTTTTTTAAAAAAAGTAATCTCATTATTTGCAAAAGTAAGTGTTGGTTATTAGCCTAGGAAATATACGGAAAAGAAGAAAAGCAAATTTGACTTGCCTTGGCAGATATAAGAATGTACTATAAAGCCACTGTAATCAACTCACATGATATTGGGGGACATGTACAGATAAACAGGGTGGAATCAGACTGCAGGAATGGCTCCTGGAATGCAGTATATTAAAAGTGGATACATCTAAGATCTACTCAGTGGGAAAAGGCGAATCATTGAATAAATGGTTTTGACTCAATTGCCTGTGTGTTTGGAAGACAACAGAAGCAGACTCCATTTCACACCAAATGCAGAAATGCGTTCTAAATGGATTAAAACCTTAATTATAAAATTCCACCAGCACTCACACTACCTTCTTCCTGAGAATTCCTGGGTCTTCAATCAAAGGAACTCTACATACAGCTTTGGGGTGTGTTACTGGGGGACACACTGAAGAAGAGTCTGGGATCTGGGAAACCGAGGAACTTGTCTGGCTCATCTTGTCCGGGCAGGTGGTCTCTTTAGGGGTGCCCTGACAATTCGACTATTCAGCCGCAATGCCTCCCTTGGACATTCCACATTCCCAACCACTGACGGGTAATGGTGCTTCCTCTTGCTCTGAGGAGACACAAGGTCACCTGGTCGTAGGCCTCCCAGGACTGTCTCACTACACAGCCACCTTGGGCTTCCCAGACATGCGCTGGGCTGGTTCCCCTCCTCCCTCATCCATTTTTGTCCTATGCTCCTGCGTCCCCTCCCCCTCCATCCCCCACCCCAGGGCTGGCTCCTGCTCCAAGGCCCTCCCTGTACCACATCCTCCGTTCCCACAGCTTTAACTTTCCTTACTGCTTCGGATTCCCAGCTGGCTTTCTCTATCTTCCAAATTCTAGTCTTGTATCTAGAATCACCCCCTACTTGCTTTTGAATACTTTCTTATCTCTGCTCATGACTGTCCTTGCAAACACAGAATGTGTGACCTTTGAGTCCATGAAGCTCAGGAGGCCTAAGCTTACATCGCCCATCTAGTCAACTCACTTCTATCCTCTCTGGCCAGTGTAACCTCCTCAACACCATTCGCAGCATGTCCCTCATGGGCTCAGGAAGCTGAAGGCAGCAGCCCAGATGCTCATGGTTCAGCCCAAGTCCTCACACCCGCAGGCTTGCTCCTCCCTCCTCCCGCCCGGGGCATCCTCTCTCTCACGCCTCGGCACCAGGTCTGGCACAGTCAGGCCGGGCCCTGGGGCCTGTGAGCTTGAGCAAAAGCCATTCATGGAATACGGGCAGACCGGGGTAATGGGCATGGGACATCAGAGAGTACAACCTGATGTGGAATGTCAACTGTGAACATTCACCCACAGCAACCCACCCTGGTACAAAGAACATATGTTTTCTTAAAGGGAGGGAGGCATGCAGTATAAAAACTATGAAAGGAGGAAAAGTGGCAGAGAAGCCACCACCAGCCTTGAGGCATCAGGGTTTTAGAAGGTAGGTGCTGACCCACCTTGGCTGCTATTTGCAATGCCCAGAAGCGCCCTCGGACCTAGGAGCAGGAAGGGCCCATCAGATGGTGGCGGGGCCTGTCTGTACCAGCTCCCACACCAGGGCACCGAACGCTGCTGGCCGCCCAAGGCCGGGCCACTGCAGTTGGGAGGGCTGGCGTAGGATTTGCTTTCTTGCAAATCACTTGTGTCTTTTCAGAAGGCACAGGGAAAAGAGGGGAGAGGAGGGGGGAGAAGGAGGAGAAACCAGAAAAGCAGAACACTCTGGTTCAGTGAAAGCCGAAACAGAGGCAGCAGGGTGCCCCTGAATGCAGACTCCGGGGTGCAGATGCCCACTTACCTCTACTTTTTCTACTACTTGCTTCCCAAAGGAGCATACTTTGGTGGAACAGGTGACTGTCATATTTTCAGAGCTCTCATACTGACTGGTGACACCATAAAAGGCCCCAGCGTCATCCTGAATATTGCAGTTTAGGTCAGCCTGTTGGAAAGGAAACGGAGGTGGGGGTTATTTTCTCATTGCGGGAGTCACGGCAATGGGCAGTGACCATGTGGTGAAGACGTCCAACCCTTCTGGGCGAGCGGAGGGCAGGAGGGGTGCAAGCGGAGGTGGTGAGGTGATGCTGATCTAGAAAGATCACACAGCCCACGGGTCATTTTCTGAAGACAGCGCTAACTCCAGCAACCTTCCCATGAAATGACGATGCTACACGTGTCTATTTCAGTTTGCTTTCTTGCATCCAATATAGAATAATACGCTACCCTTGTTATAAGAGATCCATGAGGTCTCTGAAATACTATACAAAGCACAGTGTATGCCTTGGGTTCACATTCTCTCATCTGGAGACAGATTTAGATTTAAAAGAACAAAAGATCCGTAGCTGGCTAGCCACTTGTTACATGTGTAAAAACAGAACCTCCATTACCAATGACAGCATCCAGAAGGGAAATGGTTCTATTCAAGACTGGCTTGCAAAGGTGCCAAGTCACTGATAATTCCCACTCATTTAAGGTATTTTAGGATTACCTACGGTGTGAGGTTTATACTAGACACACACAGGACTACAAATGAGAGCTACATACCGAAAAGAGCTGTGAGGGACAGAGAAATACTACCACATCAAAGGTGCTCAGAGGTCAGACAAGGGAAGCCATTACTTTCAACAAGGGGTATTACCTATGGGGTGGTTATGATGTGAATATGCAGAGACTGGTTGAGGGGACACTGGGGGCAGACACAGCCTAGGGCACCTCCTTCCAGCTACGGCAGAAGGACTGAGGCCAGCAGGAGGCGTGAGTTTGGAAATGCAGCCAGGACCCAGGTCATGGAGGGCTAAACAAGGGGTGTGGGTTGCATGATGCAGGAAATGGGGACCCTCTGAAAGCTCTGTGATCCGAGCTGTGTCTCAGGGATCAGCGTCTCGGCATGGTCTAGGGTCACTGCAGAGGTAGACTGCGAGGCTGCTGCAGTGGCCGGAGCACTGACTGATGGCTCCCTCCCCTCCAGCACCTACTGACCGCTATGCCACACCGGGCACTGAGTGGGGCACTGGGGATCAGAGCGAGCATGAGCTGGGCCAGTCCCTGCTGCCATAGGCTCACAAGATAGTAGGTAGGACATCACCGTGGGGATGGGTGCTCCCGAAAGAGGCATTGAGGGCCATGAGAACCAACTTCAGGGGCTGGGAAACTTCCAGAAATGCCACAGCTCAGATCCAAAGATGACAGGTGAGCCCTGAGAGAGTGTGGACAAAGTGCAGAGACCCAGAAACAAGGCCACAAAAAGGCTGGGATGAGAGAGGGTGACAGGAGAGGTACGAGGTCTTAGATCCTAAGACCAAGGGACACAGGAGCTGTAAGTGCCCAGGGTGGGCACAGCGCCGGGCTATGGCTGGATCTGAGTTCCTAAAAGGCACCCTGAGCACAGTGTGGAGATAATTCTGGAATAGTGAGAGGAAAGGCAGAGACAGGCCAGAAAATTGTCAAGGTAGTCCAGACAAGGGACGGCATCCGCACCACCGTGGGGGCTGGAGAGAGACAGGTGGGGTGGACTCATGAATGAGCCCCGGTTTGTGAGGCCTGGCACATTCCGACCAGTTGATTCTAAAACCCCGACAGGCACTAACCACTGGGAAGACCTGAGTCATCTCATATATATTTTTAGTAAGGACCTGCATTTGAATGGAATAGCAAGACAGTGTCCCCTTCTTTAGGCAAAACTGCAGATTTCCTGGCCCCAAATAAAAAGAACCGGATGCTTTATATCCCCCCTTTTTCTGACATGCCAAGAAATTCAAAGCTAAACTCAGTGCTCAACTACAGTAATTACCTGTCCCAGGTATTTCTAACAGCAACTAATAACCGGTGTGCAGCTCCCTTTACTGGATCCCAATCTGCTTTTACTTGTACTTGTCCAGGTTTATATTGCCCATAAATTTAGTAACATTCCCTCACGTTCTGCGTTTTGGAATTATATGGTGCAGACTGTAAACAAATAAAAATACCCAAGTGTACATGTTCCTCGCATTTGCACGCTTGACGTGTGGCTCCGTGAAAAGGGCGCGTGAGCAAGAAAGGATGAGCTGTGACCCTGACTGAGGTCTGTGCCTCAGCTCCCTGGGGCCACTGAGCTGCAGCCGCCAGGGGACAAAGCTCTCGGCGTCCCAGGCCCGCAGGAGCCCCGCCCCAGAATGAGACCCAGCTCTGCACGGGCCATGTGGCGTGCACCGCAAGCGGTCCTGCAGGACCCACTGCCTTGTTCTGCCACCAGCTGAGGACACAAGACTCAGAGAGGTGGCTCGGGTACGTCTCAGTGGTGGGGCGTATGCTCTCACAATTGTGGTATAGTTTGTGCCAACAAGTTTTAGTTTGCTCTTGAAAAAAGTAAAAACACCTATGTGGTAAGAAAAAAAAGAGAGGGGAAGGAAGGAAGAAAACATTAAACCAGAAAAAGAGTATAATTTTATTTCTAACCCTGAACTTGCCCATCTTCCCACTGGTGACCATTGTTATCTGTTTCCCAAGCACCCTTATGGAGACAGTTAGCACTTAGATACCCAAGCACATACCTCCCCTCTTTTTTGCACAAAGAGGGGCACTCTTTAAACCTCGCTTTAAAATCTATACATACACACATAGTGGGGCTCAGTCAGCTAAGCATTTGACTCCCGATTTTGGCTCAGGTCATGATCTCACAGTTCGTGAGTTCGAGCCCCATGTCAGGCTCTGTGCTGACAGTGTGGAGCCTGCTTGGGATTCTTCCTCCCTTTCTCTCTGCCCCTTCTCCGCGCTCTCTCTCTTTCTCTCACATAATAAATAAATCTTAAAAAATAAAAATTAAAAAATACATAGCTACAACTTAGAACTGATATAGAACCAATACGGAAATATCAGTTATTTGTTAAAAAATTTTTTTTAATGTGTATTTATTTTTGAGAGAGAGAGACAGAGCATGAACAAGGGAGGGGCAGAGAGAGAGGGAGACACAGAATCCCAAGCAGGCTCTAGCCTCTGAGCTATCAGCACAGAGCCTGACGCAGGGCTCGAACCCACAAACCGTGAGATCATGACCTGAGCTAAAGTCGGACGCTTAACTGACTAAGCCACCCAAGAGCCCCTGGAAATACCAGTTCTAAAAAGAATGGCCATTTAAAAACCTGAGCAGCCCCACATTTTGGTAACTACATACTATTTCATTACCCAGGCACACCATAATAATAACCAGGTGGTCTACTGAAGAATAGTTGAATACAATAATGAGTTTAAGTGCAGCAGGAAAGGTACGTTAGAAATTACTTTTCAGGGATACAGAAATGCTGATGCATAGGGGCACACGGACCTCAATGTTCATAGCGGCACTGTCAACAATAGCCAAATCATGGAAAGAGCCTAAATGTCCATCACCCGATGAGTGGATCAAGAAGATGTGGTTTATATATACACAATGGAGTACTACATGGCAATGAGAAAGAATGAAATCTGGCCATTTGTAGCAAAGTGCATGGACCTCGAGGGTGTCATGCTAAGCGAAATAAGTCAGCAGAGAAGGACAGATACCATATGTTGTCACTCATAAGTCTAACAGGAGAAACCTAACAGGGGACCATGGGAGGGGGAGGGGGGAATAAGAATTAGGGAGAGGGAGGGAGGCAAATCATGAGAGACTCTTGAATACTGAAAACAAACTAAGGGCTGAAGAGGGAGGGGGGAAGGGGGAAAGGGGAACAGGGTGATGGTCAAAGCACTGGGTGTTATATGGAAACCAACTAGGCAATAAACTATAAAAAAAAAAGAAATTACTTTTCATTTCCTTTCCTTCCACTTAAAAAATTTTCCAGCACTGAAAGAAAGAGTTTTAATGGGCTATAAATAAACTGACAGTGAGTATTTTAGTTTTATAAAGAAACTCCATGTTTTTGACACAATCAGGTTGTTTTGAAAGACTGGTGAGCAGTCAAAAGCAGTCTGGTGTGAGGAGTGGGAAGAAACACAGGGAAGAGGACGGACATGGGGGCGTTATTTCTTTTAAATTACCAGCCTCTACTTGTGTCAATGATACGACCAGGAGGGAGGTTCCTTCAGAACTGCACCTCAGCTCCCTAGGCACAAGACTTTCTTTTCTGTCCCTTTTTAAAAAATGCTCCATTTTTTACTTGATTCACTTCATTGGCACTGACAATGCAAACTAACTCGGACACTTAAAATCTAAAGCAAGCATAGAAATAGACCCACAAAATAATCTGTCCATATATATGTAATTAAAAAATGTTCAGAATGGTATTTGTCATAATGTGATGTTAGCAAAACTGCTGGATATGCCCACAGCCTCCCATCTCTCCAGAAATGCTCCCTCTTCTCAGAGTTTCCATGCTTACGTCATGCTGGGGACAGAAAGCAGCTGTCCTATGGCAGTCCCACACTGCGTGGGCCTCAGCAGGCTGGGTTCATTTAAGACCCTCTTTTCTTTATTGGACAAAATTATTTTCAGTAAGCCTCAGCACTGTTTCACTGGTTTAAATTTTAAACGTAAGAACTCCCAAAGTAGTAACAGAGGGACAGAGCTGAAGGAACCCCAGTTCTGTTTTCCTGTCTGCATAATGACTGTGCTATCAGGGCGCATTTCCGAGGCTATGTTAACCATGGGGACCGCAGCCCGAATGACTCTGGCCTGTCAAGAACTTACTCCTAGGAACGGACATGAGGCTGAGTCCACATGTGTCCGTTACTAAAGAGTGAGTCACACAAGGGCCACATAATAGAAGTGTGCTGATATGAAGCATACATATGTGTGCAGAGATGAAATAAAAACACTAACTTGACCGATGGTTTAGGACTTAGGTCAACAAAAGATTTCTTTTTTCTTTGTAGGAGTATATTGGCAGCGGCATTGTTCAGAACTATGGGCACATGGTAATCATAAAAGTGACAGCGATTTTCATATGGTCTTGCCATCTCAACTTCTCTGCGACCGTGGCCGTCCTTACTGCCTGCACATGGGCCGGCCATCCTCACCACTGTCCCTTAGAAGTCCCCAAATAATTTTAATAGGTTTTAATTGGGGATGGAGGATCTGTGGTGTTAATGACAGCAAATATGAAAAACGGAGCTATTAAGATATACACATTATGAAAACCTGCTCCGAAATTAGCTCAACAAATTAGGAGTTCTAAACTTGTGAAAGTTATTATTATTATTTTATTTACATAAAACTAAAGTCTGACATTCATTCAGAGAGATGCACAGATCACAAGCTTACAACTCAGTTAATTTTCATAAAGTGAACACACTCATGTAACCAACACTCAGATGAAGAATGGGAAGCCCCCCTCCCCCCACCTTCATGCTCTCTAGTACAATCACTCCTTTACCTCATAGGGGTGATCTTGAGGCTACAACACCATCCATTGGTTCTGTCTGGCGTTTTGAACTTTAAAATGGAATCACAGATTAACTCCCTGCTCAGCTTCATATGCTCAGCATTATAGTGGGAGATTCAGGCATGCTGTTGTTCATAGTTCATTCCTCTGCTACTAGACTATTCCACTGAATGAAAAATACCATGATCTATGCATTCTACCACTGACGGACCCTGGTGATGTTTCCAAATCTGATTGGCCATGAAGAGAGCTACTCTGAACATCCTTGCACATGCTTTTGAGGGCTGCACGCATGCATTTCTGTTGGATGTTCCTAGGAGCTTTCATTTAGATAACAGGGACAGGTGGTTTTTGAATGATCTTTTTTTTTTTTTTAACAGTTGAGAAAACTTTAATTATGAGTATACATTTATCAGGTTAGTTTTTAAAAGGCTTCTCAACTAACAGTAAATACCCAATTTGCTATTGCGATGCTCTGCAATTATTCTTGAATGGTGGAAAATAATCATGTAGCCACCCTACTGTATCACAGCTGTCCTTTGGGAATTTCCTAGGAGGAAGTACCGATGGGAGAGATAATCGTCTGTCAGCGGAGGATGTTCGGATTATCCCAGAAATATATTCAGCGAGCTTCCATGGAAAAAGGTCACATCAAAGAAAGAATGCTAGCACTGAATCAACAGCAACGGAGACAAACTCTGATTTGAGTCTCAGATTCACGTGCAGTTCATCACCCACCTTCTCTACCCGTTTTTCCCAACTGAAAACTCGGGGCAAACCTGTTTCAGAGAGTTCTGAAGGCGAGAAAATCAGAAAGAATGTGCTGGTATCAGATACAAACTATTTCTGTCTCATCAGCTATTATCTGACTTCAGGATATTTTCTAAAAGCAAATTAATATAAAAATCTAAGAAACAGCTGAAACCCAGCAAACTTTTCTTCCCAACAAATCCCAAATTCAAACCATATCCCATCCTTTCCTTGCAGACAAGCCAGCCTAAAATGGTCTGGGCTAGGCTCCGAAGGCAAATGTGGCTGCGGCAGGTGAGGGCTGCCTTAGAATAGGGATACCATATATGAACTAGGTTTGGAGGCCCCAACTCTTTCTCCTACTGCCAAATGCAGGAATCCCTTTCTATGGTATCCTGACCTGTGCTGCCTTTGGGCTAAGTATCTTTATATATAAGAAAACCATTGCTTTAAAAAAAAAACTATGTGCAAAGTAGAGTTAATATGAGACCGTTCTTTCTCTTACTGTATTAGTTTTCTATTGCTGCTTTAACAAATAAGTAAAAACTAAGTGCCTTAAAACAACATAAATATACGATCTTAAACTTGCAGAACAGACTTTGACACTGGTCTAGGTTACTATGGTTACTACGAGGGTCCTAGCAGAGCTGCATTCCTTTCCAGTGAGGAGAGGCCGTGGTGAGGGATCAGTTTGCTTTTTCCAGCATCTGGAGGCCACTCACATTCCTGATCTCTGAGCCCCTCTCCCCATTTTGAAAGCCTGCAACAGCAGGTCGGGCCCTTCTTCCACTGTCCACTGTCATCTCTCCTGGGTCCCCCTCATCTTCTGCTTTTAAGGAACCTGGTGATTACTCTGGGCCCACTCAGATAATCCAAGGTCCTCTCCCTAGCTGCTGATAAGGAACCTGGATTCCCCTTTCTGTGCAATGCACCATATTCACAGATATGATGGCTATGGACTTGGACGTGACTGCCTCCCACACCCCTCAACTTGCAGTTCGTGTCCCTGCAAGTTCCCCCCAGTGCTCTGCCTTCTGGAATCACCCAGACCTGAGAACATCTCTGTTAGACAATTCTGCCATTTTCATTCATTTCCCCCTGTCTTCTTCCTCTTCTCACCCACAAGGTTCTTCTTCAGGCCCATCTGCTTCCCCGGATTCAAGTTCTACATTTATTTTTATTAAACTCCATCTTGATTTCAGACCCTCCTTCCATCTAGTACCAATGTTCGTGAATTCTGACTTTTCACCTATGCTTATTTCATTCTGGATGTCTAACCGACAGCATGGACAGCAGCCATTTCTTAAAGTCTCTTTCTCCATCTTTAACCACAAAGAAGACCTGCTTCCCAAAGCTGCCACAGTGATAGGAAGAGACGGCACGTGAGACAAAATGGCAGCCGTTAATAACGCTGACAACTGTTCCTAGTAACTCAGTGACTGAAAATGCACACCAGGAAGGATACAGACAGCCTCGAATTACATCTACAGAGACGTAACCCCATGAAGATGGTGGTTCATAATCAATAACCAAAAAAACAGTGCCCACAGAGCCAGTCTGAGCACCCATCTACAAGGACCCGCTGCGTAGTACAGACACATAATGGCTTTTTCCAAAGAGAAAAAGCAGCACTTTTTCTGATCTGTGAGTTTAGGACAGGTCTTAAGTTTTGGATAGAACTGTTCCAACAGGCACAAAATCACCATTTTCTCCCACAAAGAGTTGATTAGAGAGGTTACAGAACTCTTTCTGGAAATAAAAACAAAAAGCACTCGTTAATAATGGTGTGTTGAATCAATTATAGACTTCAGTGTCTGCTGGTGGGCAAGTCCCGGAAATGATACAAGGTCAAAGCAGAAGCAGGTTACAATGCCACACAGAGAGCGCTGACGGCATCGGACAGCAAAGAAACAAGAATAAAAAAAGGAACCACTTCCACTAATCCTTTCCTAAATCATCCTTGTCTTACGCTCATTATAAATGCAGCTGAAATGTTTTCAGTCACCAGATAAGACTCTGGATTAGTTTCTCCTCTATTACTTCTCATTCGGTTGGCCCATTCATTCCTGTGCCTGTTCCACTGTTTACTTTCCTGTTTTTGAGATGTGAAACATAAAAGCAATATACTTCAGGGGCGCCTGGGTGGTTCAGTCGTTAAGCGTCCGACTCTTAATTTCATCTCATGGTTTATGAGATCGAGCCCTGCAGCCTGCTTGAGATTCTCTCTGTCCCTCTCTTTCTGCCCCTCTCACCCCTCAGAAACAAGTAGACATTAAAAATTTTTTAAAAGCAATATACTTCAAAGAATGATCCTTCCCATTCTATGGGTGAGGCAAAATGAGGCCTAGCCTCATTAGGTAGGATCCAGCATGCTTGGAGGGGAGGGAATGGCCGGGCCAGGGGGCCCTGTGTGCAGAACTCCAGGGCTCTGCAAACCTGGCTCTGAGAGGCTGAAGGGCAAGGGTGTGAGCACTACAGCTGTTGAGCAAAGAACAGAAACACATGCTCATGCAGGAGCAGCGCTGGGCTGGTGACCACTGATCTGCAATGGGCTTCTAGAAGGAAAAAGCCTGCTGCAACTGAGAGGAAGGAGATGACCCCACAGGCAGGGGACAGAACAGGGGCACCAGGTCAGGAAAGGAGACGGCAGCTGGACCTTCCCTTCCACCCAGAGGGCTTGGAAGGGCTGAGTGGGAATTACTTGGTTGCAAAAATGAAAACATCAAGAGGACTGTCCCTGACAAGAGACAGTCTAATAGGCACTGATGGAGGCAAGGAGACGCTGGCATTTTCAAACCACCACTTTGAACCTCTCCTCTTCATCCTCTCTGAGCAATGATCAAAGGACCAAGATTTCAAATTGTGAAGCAATTTTTTCCAATGGCAGCATCTGGCTCCTTGGCAGACGGCACCGGGAGCCGGGCCCTGTGGTGGGCGGCAGTCCAGGCCTGCCACATGGCCAGGCTCAGCCGGGCAGGGCACCACGTGGGCCTGCAGCTGCTTCCACAGGCGCCAAAGGACAATCACTGGGCACTGGGCACTAAGAGGGGGGGAGGGACAGGCGGGCAGAAGTAGCCCAGGGGGCGGGGGCTGATGAAGGGGTGGGGGAGGCTCCCAAACCCTCCCTCCTGCCTCATTTACATTTACATGCCCAGACCCCAGGAGGCAAGCCCTGCTGGCATCAGAGGACCGGGGTGGGTGAATCTCACTGGGGTGACCACTGGACAACTCCCTGCAGCGCAACCTGCAAAGGGGGCGAGCGAGGAAGCTGCCCACAGGGAAGCGGGTCTTTGAGCACGTTCCCTTGGGACCACTGTGCCCTTGCCCAAATGGGACCGCAGCTGTAGGCTCCTGCCACAGCTGTTTTAAATAAGAATAATAGGAATAAACTCAGCCTCCCTCTTCAAGTTACTTTCCACTAATTATGGCATATATTTACATCTACAAAATAGAAGATTTAAGAAAAAAAACCCAAGAGCCCCTTTATTGTGCAGATCGGGCAGCCCTATTTGAATTTCATAAACATTTAGTACTTCAAAGAATCTTAAAAGCTTGCTTTAATTACAATATGCCCCGCTTGAAAGACTGGCTGTTTGCATTGCAAATTCCTACAAATACCGGCATTCATTTAAGGAATTTCAATTAATATCACCCACACAACTTCAGGTAACTGCCACTGGTGACTTCACACAGTAGCGAGGATGAAAGAGCCAAGGTCTCAGCCCCAAGTACAAAGCAGCTGCTCAGGCCCGGTCTTTCCAATGGAGGCAGCTAATGAGTTTGGGGCTCCCAGCTGAGCTGGCCCGTCAGGCGGCACATCCATCAGCTGTGTGAACACTGGCCCCAGACCCCACTTTCCAAATCGGGCAACAGGACCTTTTTCTGGTCTAGGGTTTTTGTGCACGCAAAGTCCTATATAGAATGACAACAAATCAATTAACAAGTGTAGAGTTGCCAAATAAAATACAGGACCCCTCGCTATGCTGGATGTTTCAGTAAACAACAAACTTTTTGATTCTGTGCATTTCCCAAGGATGGCATGGGAGGTTGTGTGCACTAAAAATGGGTATGTTGTTTATCTGACATTCAAATGTAACTCAGTGGCCCGTATTTTTATTTGCAAAATCTGGCAACTCTACTAAACAAGTCATCTTTACCAAAAAGAATAACAAAAACTGGGACCTACCCTCAAATCTCATTGCTCTAAAAAGACATTTTCTGCTCGAGATATTTTAAGAAAAAACGAAGTCGCCAAATCGTACACGGAGCATGATTCTCTTTTGGTACCAAGTGACGGATGATGTTTGTAAATGCGTGTAAAAAATTCAGGAAGGATACATTGCTGTGGGGTAAAATCTCTACAGTCTATTGATTTCTTTAGACTATTTATTATAATAAGCTTATATTGCTTTTGTAATGTAAAAAGTAAACACAAATGGGATAGGGTGGGGTGGGTAGGATGTCCTTTGGGTTGCCACCTGCACTGGGAGAAGGGATGTCCTATATCACCAAGGGGCTTATGTCTATTGAGACAATTGACCAAGATCCCAGTGGGGTTTATGACTATGTCCAGATAATCCACTATTCTTGCAAAACTGGGTCTGGGAACAAGAACCGTCCTGATAGGGCCACCTTAGTTCTCTCCTTCTCAGGCTGCTCTGGAGGCAACGTTACAGAGACGCCAATCATGCTGCCGACAACAGGGTAGTGCATATGCATCCTGTGTTTGCTTCCCCTGCATCTCTGGTTTGCAGTGGCTTCTGGGGCCCGGGTTGGGGGGTGGGAGAGCAGTGGTTTGCATCTCGGCCTGTGACCATGGCAGGGAGCAGAGTTAAAGAGCCCAGCACAGGAAAAGGTGGACCCCTGACCTGGGCTTTGTTAGCCAAATGACCCAGGACAGAAAGCATAAGAGGACTAGCTGTCAGACAGAGTCTCCCAGGAGGTTAAGGGAACTTCCAATTTACATTCCACTTCAAAGTGCATTCAAGTAAAAAAAAAAATTTAAAAAGTATCCATACTGTGGCTGAGGTTATGGGATTGGGGAAAAAGCAGAGCAAGCGTCTTCCATTTTCTACACTGTCCTGCGTGGCCTTGTTTTCAGGGAGATGTGGAAAGTCTTTTATTTTTTTTTTTTTAAATGTTTTTTATTTATTTTTGAGAGACAGAGAGAGATAGTGTGAGCAGGGGAGGGTCAGAGAGAGAGGGAGACACAGAATTTGAAGCAGGCTCCAGGATCTGAGCTAGCTGTCAGCACAGAGCCCGACACGGGGCTCAAACCCATGAACTGTTGAGATCATGACCTGAACTGTTGAGATCATGACCTGAGCTGAAGCTGGACTCTTAAACGACTGAGCCACCCAGGCGCTCCTGGAAAGTCTTTTAAATACAAAGTGATGGCCACAAAGATCAATGTTTCCACCCCAACCCTCACCATTTCCAAGTTCTAGAAGACTCAGTAGCCAACACCTCCTAGGAAGATTTCCTGTCTCTAAACAAGCATCCACTTCCCTGAACTCCTTCCCACTCCTCTTCCACTGACCAAGTTCTTTCAAGACTCAGCTCAAGTGCCATGTGTCTGTGAGGCCTTCTGGAATGTTCTTAGGCATTCTGTGTTTCCACATTTCTGCCGCAGCTCCTATCCCGCGGTGCTGTCACTTACCTGCCCACGTGTCTGCCACCCCAGACCTGACCCTAAGGTCAGCCTCTTACGAAGTCTGTTTTCCCTGCTCTCTAGGATCAAAGTAGAATATGCTGAACGTTGACTGAATGACTCACTAGTGATGTACATATTTGTTACTAAGGCAAATGAAGAAACCATTTCTAGAAGAACCTGACTGAACTCCAGAGATAGCCTGGAAAAGCTTTCATAGAAGTCTCTCAAGGTGTCCTGCCCCACTTCAGTAAATTCTTTAGAAGCATCACTCACTTGATCAACTATCAGATGCTCACTCTACCAGCATACCATATGGGAGCCGGCTAACGGGTAGGTGTGATTCACACCCAACATATGGCAATTTCTCAAGGTGCGCTGAGCTAAAGAACTCTTCGGCCAATACATTTTTTAAAAAACACTTAAAAAACTTGCTATAAACATCGCACTGCTGGGTAAACAAAAGCTACAGATCGGATCACTGATTGGTGGGGGAGGCTGGGAAAACAGGAAGGAAGGAGCAAGAGTGGTCCAAGCAGAAAATGCTAACAAGGTCCAGAGATCTTCCTTATGAAGTCAAGCCAAAATGGATACATGGGCAAGTTTATTCACTCCCCTGTCCCTCCACATACAGTACCAGAACTTGTGGATAAGAGATGATTTTTTTTTTTAAAGTTTATTTACTTTTGAGAGAGAGCGAGAGTGTGAGTGCACACACAGGGGAGAGGCAGAGAAAGGAGGAGAGAGAGAATCTCAAGCAGGCTCTGTGCCGTCAGAGACTGATGCAGGGCTCAATCTCATGAACTGTGAGATCAAGACCTGAGCTGAAATCCAGAATCGGACGCTTAACTAACTAAGCCACCCAGATGCCCCAACCTATGTTTTGTTTTGTTTTTTTAAATAAAAAAACAGGCCATTGGTGAAGATGATCACATAACCATGATTGACCCAGAGTATTTATTATGTATTAGTATCATAAATATGTCTGAACATAGCGGTTTTACCTGCTAACCTTCCTCCCACCTCCACCATGCCACCACTTGATACTGCTCTCGTAATTGACGCTATTTTGAGATGAGACAGAAGTACAAAGGCATGGAAGGCTTGTTGAACTGAAAGGCCCTTTCTTTACTGATAGCAGTTTGAAACATGTGCGGAGCAAATCATTCCATTTTGCTAACTTCCTTTTCCATGAATAGCAACGGGTGGTTTGGTTCCAAATGATAGACTCAAGTCTACAATTCCAATCAGAATCACACCGAATCCAATTAGACACAGGCTGAAACTCCGGAGGGGGGCCGTTTGGGCAGCTTCCATGGGCACTCGGTTTCTCCTCTTACATAAAGCCCAGTGGCTTTATTTATAGTGACTATCATTTTGTCCAACAAATGTGACTTCGTTCCTACCAAGATAAAAGCATCTTCTAATGGCTGCCCTCTTTCCAGATAACTCACTCTCTCTCTGTTTTAGAAAATCTTCTCACATCTGCTCTGGTTAGTAAAACCAGCCTTTCTTTTTCCTCCCCTAGAAAAATAGGTTAAGAAAGTTGAACCACTATAGATCTATTTTTTGTTAATTGTTTAGACTGAATGATCATAATTTCAAGAATTTTAAAAAGCAAAATATTACATGTAACCACAGGTAGCCTATATATCTTGGTTTCTAAAATACTACTAATAACTAGAGAAAAAAATAACATAAACATGTATAAAATTTCCCTTTAACAGGATACATGTCCATACAATTTCATTTTTATATTACTTCATTAGTTCAAGCCAAGTTTAAGACTAAGTCTTCACTACACTAATTCGTCTTCTACTTTTTAAAATTTTTATTTATTTTTAAGAGAGAGACA
Source organism: Suricata suricatta (assembly GCF_006229205.1). Classification (NCBI taxonomy): domain Eukaryota; kingdom Metazoa; phylum Chordata; class Mammalia; order Carnivora; family Herpestidae; genus Suricata; species Suricata suricatta. The sequence continues at coordinate 44,408,129 of NC_043710.1, forward strand.
CCCAGAGTATGAGCAGGGGAGGGGAGGAGAGAGAGGGAGACACAGAATCTGGAACAGGCTCCAGGCTCTGAGCTGTCAGCACAGAGCTTAATGTGGGGTTGAACTCATGAACCGCAAGATCATGACCTGAGCCGAAGTGGACGCATAACTAACCGAACCACCGGGGGGCCCTACTAATTATTCTTCTAATAGTTTTAGGCTACAAGGTTTTCAGTAACATGCTGGTAACATGTGGCTTTCTTTGAACCAGTGTCCCCAAGCTTGACACTTGAATACCCTGTTAGGACAATGAGTAGGATTTTGAAGCCCCTTCAAAAATATTAGTTTCACTGTGTTTCTTATTTGGTTAAACCCACAATTCTGTTTATTTCCTTCAGGGACCCACATGTGGCTGGAAAGGAACTTCTTTGGAAAGTCAGCTGCAAGTGGTACTTGGACTTCCATCTTACGGGATTCACAACGGAATCACACCCACACCTTGTCTAGCTTTGGGAGTTCTATGATCAATTCCAAGACAGTTGGCATTTATCTTAAATTAGCTGCCTCGTCTGCCATATCACTGGCAATCCATCTGCGTGAATCTCAGTGCGGAAATGGAGAGCGACTGTCCATTTGTGGGTGGGGTTCACTCTTCTGTTCTTAGGGCCTACACAGCACCTGATCCATCACTGTTTTTATAAGGGAAAAAAAATGTCTGGTTTTCTGCCAGTGCAAGGATTGCCTCATTTATCACCGATCTGGTTCCACACTCCTCCTCAATCATAACTTCAATCCTGCATCTAACTCTAATTTTTCTGAGATGTTTTCAGTAAGGACTGAAATTTAAGCTAAAATACACACTAGTGGTCTAAAGCACTGTTAGTATGAATAACTCAACCAAGGTGACAGGGGGCTGTTGAGATGCCTTCACGGTGACTCGGGTCACAAAAGGCAGGCAAGGGTGACCACATCTCTGGAGGGGCAGGTAAGGCACTAATGGGCTCAGCTCCAAGCAGCATCCTACTTCTAGAACTGCTAAGATGGAAACAAGTATAGGTCTCAGAGTTGAGAGAAACAGTACGTTTAACCTCATTAGTAGTTTATTCTATTGAGGGGCACCTGGGTGGCTCAGTTGGTTAAGTGTCTGACTCTTGATTTGGGCTCAGGTCATGATCTCAAGGTTTGTGACTTGGAGTCAAAACTCGGGTCCTGTACTGACAGCATAGAACCTGCTTGGTATTCTCCGTCTCTCTTTCTCTGCCCCTCCCCAGCTCATGAGCATTCTTTCCCTTGCTCTCACAATGAATAAACGTAAAGAAAAAAAGGCTTCTATAGAGAATGAGGAAGGATTAAAGTCTTTGAGTAGAGAGAAAAAAATATCTGCAGATGAAGAGGAATTCAAAAAGCAAAGGTACAAAAGAAAGTTGTTTTGTTTTAAATTATGTCATGCAAGTCAGATACAGATGCCTGTTCTACTCACTCAGGGCTTGACTGCTTTAGAAAACAGCATCTTGGTTATTTACACACACACACACACACACACACACACACACACACACAAATATTATCAATATTTAGTAAAATAAGAACTAAATTCTTATGTAACCAGTAAATTGGAAATCATGTAGTCATTAAAAATAATAATTAGGTGTGCGCCGGGGTGGCTCAGTCAGTTAAGAGTTCAACTCTTGATTTTGGCTCATGTCATGATCTCACAGGTCGCGAGTTCAAGCCTCATATCAGGATTGACAGTGACAGCGCAGAGCCTGCTTGGGATTCTCTCTCTCTCCCTCTCCTACGCACACGAACTCTCTCTCACTAAAAATAAGTAAACTAAAAAAAGAAAGGTAATTAGGGATATAATGGCACATGGCCACTTGGAAGGGTGTTTGGTAAGGGAGGAGAGAAGGATACCAGATTTAATGTATTACCCGATTGAAGCTACATAAACATCTATTATATTCATGGTGCATTTAGAAGTGAATTAAAAATGATATATTTCCAAGACTGTCTGGAATGTTATGATGTTCCCTTTGGAATCACAATGTAAACACAATGCAGCCTCCCTAACCCCGCCCCAAAGGCAGCTAATAGCTGGTAGTAATCTTTCTAAGAAGACTCAGAGTCCCACCTGAACTTCCTGGTAGCAGTGATCTGCTCACCACTGCCCCCACGTGATGGGTGCCCGGACACCCACGATGACAGGGCTGACTTCAGCTGGAAACCAGGATACTTCACTTTGGTGACTGTCACCCGCTTCCAGTGAAATCAGGTCAGGAGAGGGGCTAGAGCCATGGACCCTGCAGAGGCCATGCACAGATTTCACGGAAAGAGTGTGGATTCCGGAAGTTTGGCCAATCCCGTACTGATTAGCTGTAGGACTTTGCAAAAGTCCTCTCAGTGGCTCAATTTCTTTATGTGTAAAGTGGGAATAATCACACGGGCCTCACAAGGATTAAATAATATCAAGGAAGTGCTTATACCTGGCATAGTGCCTGGTTCAAAAAAGGAACTCATTAAGTCACGTACAACTGCTGAACAGTGAGACGCCCCTTCCCTCCCATTCCTGCAGAAGCCTCTTCTTCTCTCGTAATTAAATACGGAAACGAATTAAGATGCACAAGAGTGAATGAAAAGGAGGCAGGAAGGAAGAGAAAGGAAATAAGGAGATGGTCAAGAAAAAAATATATACAGAATAAAAATAGAGAAGGGAAAATACAAATAAAGTGGCTGTAATCCTTAGTAAAAAGAATCTGAGTACCCTCCTGGTTTGAAAATTGTTAAAAGTACTAACTGCTTCCTATTGCTGACACAATCAAGCCCTGATTCGCCATCTTTCCTAAACTGTCCATCCACCTGTGCTTCCCATACAAGTAAAGGCCCAGCTGCAAGGCACCTCAAGATACTTGAACACAGCTGAACTCACCTGGATGGACCTCACCTGTACCTTGTGTCTTCGTGATCTCTCTAGCCAGCCCCTCATCTACAGTGTTTGAGGTCAGCTCTCTCTACCCTAATAACTGGCCACCCTAATGGTTGAAGGAGGTGGTGAGTGACCCCTAATCTCACCTGGTAGAAACCCCTTAAGAAAAGAGCTCAGCAGTTTCTGAAGTTAGACATGAAGTTACCATGTGACCCAGCAATTCTACGGCTATGGAAAAATGCCAAGAAAGATGGTGAAAACAAAACCGTACCACCCAAAGACTCCGATACCACCATTATCGGAGAGAAGCCTCCTGTGTAAAAGATCACAAATCTACGAACGAACTGGTGAACGGTAAGTGAAATGCAGTATGTCCACACGATGGGCTAGTGCCAGGCAATAGAAAGGGGCTACACTGTGGGTGGGCAAATGCTAGTGCAAACCATTGCACACAGAAGGATTCAACTCTGTACAGACAGAAAGTAGATCAGTAGGTGTGTGGGGTTGGGAGCAGGAACAGGGAATGGCCGCAAACAGGCACAGGAGATCTTTTTGGAATTGATCCAAATAGTCTCAAATTTTATTATAGTCATGGTTATATCACTGTACAATTTTCTAAAAATCACTGAGTTCTAAGGTGTAGATTTTATCATTTGTAAATTATGCTTCAGTAAGGCTCTTAAGAAAAAAAAAAAGTTCTCACCAGGTATGTAGCCATCCACATGGGCCCTCCGTGTCCCAACCCCATTAAGGCATGAGGGATTACAGACCTAATACAGTGGAGGGGCACCTACATGGGCCTCCTTGCCTCTGCCGGTCATTTATGTTTTAGGACCCGAGTCCTGGGTTTCTACCCTCCGAACAACGGAGTGACTGCTGCTTGGGACACTACCATGTCATTCACCTCCAAGTGTCAGCTGGCTAAGGGCGGAGGCGCCCACAGCTTGAGCCCCCAGGAACAGGCACTCGGGGTAGCACTCAGTATTTCCTCCACAGCACACACCTGCCCAGGCTTGCAGGTGGCCCCCCTGACATTCCGAAAACAGCTTCAGGAGCAATCATAGGAGCAAATGAAGAGTCAGCCCGACTTTGACACCCTAGAGGCTCAGGCATGTTGAGAAAGAGGAAAAAGGGAAGAGAGTAAAGGAGACTGGGTACCGGATCTCTGTTGAAATTTACTGACTTCACACAGAGCTAAGAAAATCTGCTAAGCAAATTGCGGATACGAAAAATATTTCAAAGGGAGTGTTAAACCAGCTTCAGAAACACCTGCTAGAAACACCAGATATCCAAGGATAGATATTCTAAGTATAATTTATTCTTACTGAGGCATCGGAGGAAGCCAGTGAAACTTCATATTGCAGCAAATTGTAAACCTATTCAGATGGCCTTTCCTCATTTATTTTAATGTTGCGACTGAATGTCTTTATAAAGGTTAAGTACTGCTCACAATTATACTGAAGGAATGAAATCTTCTACCATATTCATAGGAGTGCTTAATTTTAATCCTGCAAACATTAATTTAATAAACTAATATCTAATCTTGGAGTGACTGTTTCCAAATTAGAGCATTTCACACTAGCGACCACACTCTACAGTCTAGACCTCATTACTTGGAGATTCACGACCAAAGGTCCCCTATCACTGAAAGCGTTTATTAAAATCATCCCAAGCAACACGGGACATTTTGGGAGCAAAAACAAGAAAAAGTTTTTAAGCACTTTCCATGCCACTTTATATCCAAATAACATGCTAATTATAAGAACTCTTATTATCCTTAAAAACCAATACTGCTTAATTGGAAAGTAATAAAAACAGTGTCCTTTCATCGGATCCTAAAATTTCTGATTAATTATAATTAACTTGAGTAGAACAGTCTCTTTTTATCCCCTTCACAAGAGTGGCTCTCAAACTTGTCAATCTCAGGACCCCTTTCTGCTCTTAAAATTTATGGAGGACCTCAATGTGCTTGTTTCTGTCAGTTCTATCTGTGTTTTCTGTGTGGGAAATTTAAACTGAGAACATCTTAAAAAGATTTATTACCTACTAAAAAAATTATTAGTGTTTACTTTTGAGAGAAAGTGTGAGCCGGAGAGGAGCAGAGAGGGAGGGAGACACAGAATCCGAAGCAGGCTCCAGGTTCTGAGCTGTCAGCACAGAGCCTGATATGGGGCTCAAACCCACAAACCACGAGATCATGACCTGAGCTGAAGACAGACGCGTAACTGACTGAGCCACCTAGTTGCTCCTATTTATTACCTACTTAAAAAATAAACTCATTACATCGTTTTTCTTTTAATTAGACATACCTATATTTTAAAAATCAAAAACAAAAACTAGAAAGGTAGTATCGTCTCACACTTTGGAAATGTATTTAATGCGTGCCTTCATGGAAAGTACTTGGACTCCCAAACGCGCTTCTACCTTCAGTTTGTCATGATGTGTTGTTTTTGTTGAAATGAAGAAAATCCAGACTAATCAATATGGAACTAGAAAAGGGAAGAGTATTTTAATAGGTTCTTCAGATACTTGTGGTCACATCTCTTTGATCCCACATCAAAACTTAACAAGTGGGTTTCTTAAAGCTTAGCTGCAGTGTGGAATCTGAAACCATATCCATGAACTTTTCATCCATGGTCACATTAAGAACCCACTGGTCTATCTTACACCAAAAAGTCATTTTTGTTAATATGGCTGTGCTCTCACCAGAAGTCTTTTAAGTATTGGAAAGCTGTCAAGGTCACGGAGGTGGATAGGAGTTTTCCCAAATCCTTATTTTTACTAGAAAGCTAGAATTTTCTCTTTGGTAATAAATAGTGTCAGCCGTTCTCCTTGATGTGGCAGGCATGCTCCCTGCATTCATTTGCAATGCGTTCTCTAGGTTCAAGATGTAATAAAATTCATAAAGAACATTCTTGGTGTGACTAGATCTTTTTTTTTTGGGAAATCGTACGTGAGTACCAGCCCAATTAAGCTAAAGCTTCAGCAGTTTTGCCCTACTCCTTTTTAAAATGTTTTAAATGTTTTATTTATCTGTGAGAGAGAGTGAGCCGGGGGGGGGGGGGGGGGGGGGGGGGGGGGGCAGAGAGAATCCGAAGCAGCTCCAGGCTCTCAGCTGTCAGCACAGAGCCTGATGTGCGGCCTGAACTCACAAACCACAAACCGTGAGATCAGGACCTGAGCTGAAGTCAGATGCTTAACCAGCCACCCAGGCGCCCCTTGCCCTGTTGCTTTTGAGCTGCCTCAGCAGTGTGCATGAGTCAAAGAATGTCTCAGTATCACAATGAAAATAGCTTTGGCCTTCTCAGCCCATTGAAAGTACATGGATGAACCCCCAGGGGACTCCAGGCCATACTTTGAAAACTGCCATGTAACCATATAATAACTGACCCCCTCAACGACCATTCAACTCTCTAGTGGCAGCCCCCAATTTAGAAACAGATTTTTGCTTATTCAGGTTATCTACATGTATTACTGGTCCCAAGAACATTAATATAAGTAGAAGGCTATTTCCACAATCCAAATTGAATACAGAAGTATGAAAAATGAAATCTGGTTACCTGGACGGATATGAGAGACTAAACAAACTAAATTTAATAAGTAAATTCTCCTCCAAGAACTTGAAACATAAATTTTTCCTTGCTTTATCCATTTGTTTCCCCATTCGTTTTTTGTGCAAGGCGTTTGCTTAGTATTGGAGAAATGGGGAGTCCTTGGTGGATGAACTCCCACCCCCCACGCCTACTGGCTGGGCCGAGGCAGCCGGGAAATGGGGCAGAGGCACTAGAGCCAAACTTATCTAATTACAAGCCCTGGGCCCCCCACTCTACAAGCAGTCTGTCCTTTGTCATCTCTGCGTCTGTTTTCTTAGCTGGATAGGAGGCAAGTTCCACTTAACACTGTGAGGATTGGATAAAATGCGTGTAAAGCATTAGCACGGCTCCTAGCCCACAGCAGGGATTCAGTAAATGGCAGCACTATTATGAGTAAGGTACCCCAGAGGAAGTCTGGGTCCAGAGGGGAGTGGGACACACATCCAAGTAATTATGACCCAGCATGGGAACTGATTAATTACAAAATGCGCTGGGAGTAAAAGGAAAATCAATGGTCTGCCTAAGTGAGGAAGGTGCTATAATAAAGGAGCCACCATCTCAAAGGAAGGAGGAGCTGGCCCTGTGGAAGAGAAGACAAGGAAAAAAGTCCTTCAGACACACAGAACAGCTGGGCACGGGATGGAGAGCAAAGAGAACACCCTGGAACGAACCCACTGTGGGTCTTAACTGCCGTGCTAAGGAGTGCAGTCGTTTGAAGTGATTTTACTTTTTTAAGGACTGATGACTTATAAATACTCACTGCTAACAGGCCCTCTGGGGTCTCGCTGCCTTGGTGTCCTAACCTCCCATGTACACACATTGTACTCATGCCTCTGACCTGTTAGCAGTCTCCTGGTTCGAGCCTGACTAGTGGAGAAAAGAACAGAAAAGCTGTCTCAGAGATTGTGGGACAGCAGTGAGCCCCAACAGCTCAGGGAATCTGCCCTTGGTGCTCAAAAAACTTTTTAATGTTTATTTTTGAGAGAGAGCGAGGGAGCGAGCATGAGCTTGAGCAGGGGAGGGGCAGAGAGAGACAGAGACACAGAATTCAAGGCAGGCTCCAGGCTCTGAGCTGTCAGCACAGAGCCTGATGCAGGGCTTAAACTCACTAACTGTGGGATCATGACCTGAGCTGAAGTCGGACACTTAACCGACTGAGCCACCAGGCGCTTCTGCTCTTGGTGTTTTAAAGCACAAATGATGGACCTCCTGGGCAAAGCCATTTTGTAAGCTCTCTGACACTTCTAAAATCTTGAAACTTGATCTCCATCCCAGCCCCATTTTGCCTCAGGTCCTGTGCTCCAATGGAGTCGACAGGTCGTTCTGCTTAATGGAGCGAGAAGAAACAGAAAGAGGGTCTCACGTCCCATGTTCTCCATCACGACCCCAGCCGTCTGTGAAGGACAGCCATGGCAGAGGGGAGCCCTGAAACCCAAAGAGGCCTTCCATCTCTCTTTTTCCCAGGCAGGGACACCAGATGCTGCCTGGGTGTAGCTGTACCCAAGGATGTACCACAAGGTCAGCATGGGGACGGTCCCCCATGCACTCCTGTAAATGCATGCTCACAGGTTCCGTGCTCACACAAAGGATGTGACTATTCAGACCAAACCCACCGCGACCACAGCAATGTCTTACTCACCCAGAATTTTACGAGGAAGAAGGCAATTTGGGGGCCTTTTCCAAACAGTTCCTTTAAGCCACCTTTCTTTTCAGGAAATTTGTCATAAATCTGACGAATGTCCACTGATTCGAGCAATGGGTCACTGTAAGAATGGTTGGCATGCCCAATGTGCACGAAGAGGTGTTTGTTGTACTGTAAGAAACCAACAGAAACATTCCCATTACAAACCCTTTGATCAGCCTGGGGCACATCCATCTTGAACTGGAAAAAAGAGCAACAGTCTCGAAATCCTGGAATTATGCCTTGAATAGCCTACGGGCTGTGCCTTTGAAAAGATGAAGACATTAAGAAAAGCCATTATAGCTCAGGGTTAAAACAATGGTCTTTTATTGACAAGGGCATAGATTTTCCCTAAGAAGGGCTTTTTGGAGACATAGTAGTAAATAACAGCTGAAGTCATTTTAACTACCAAACCAAGAAACTGTTCTACAACCCAGTTTCATCGGATTCAACTGAAAATGACAGCAACACCCTTTGGAGCCCAATATTTACAGTTAAGCCCAACAAAGAATATGTGTGTGGTCAGCTAACATCATCACCCAGAATGCACTTCTGGCCCCAGCTCCCCTGGCAATAGCACGCACGGATGCAGTGCTGGGGCAGTGGTACCCACCTACTTCCTCCAGTAGGAGAAGAGTTCTGAGCCCTTTTCCTACCAGTCCCCTTAGTAACCAGTCTAAAGCTTCTGCATAGGGGGGCTGGTCAGTACATAGCTCTCTGTGCAAAGTTAGGGTCAAGAGTACAACTCATGGATAGGATTCACGGTACAAGGCTATATAGGATCCGTAATCAAAGAACACAGGTAACCCATTCACAAACCAACCAACCAACCAACCAACACCCTCATAAGTCATTTAACTTAGAAAAGACTTTCTTCTCCTTGCTTTGGTAGAAGACGTGGTCACTGGATCACAAAGGAGTTACCTAAAGCAGTGGTTCTCAAAGAACATTTAAACCTCACCAATGCCTGGCACCCACCTAGACTAACTTGAAATCCCAGAAAACGAAGCCAGGAATCAGCAATTTTTAATGGTCATTAAATGAATTCCAATATGCAGCCAAGTTTGAGAACTGGTGGCCTACCCTTTCTACCCCAGATAATCTGGGTCTGCCTCTCCTGCAGAAAAGACTCTTGACACCAACCTAATGTGACACAAACATGTCCGGAGGTGTTGGGGTTGCAGGGAGAGCAGAACCCAACAGGGCTCATACAAGAGATTCCATGTCCTGCTCACCGAGCAGTCCCTATTTACCTTTTGAGTTTAAATGGACGTTTCTCCAACTAGAGTGCTTCAGGGTACTAATCCCATTAGCAATGAGGAGTCCCAAATAAAAGAAGGCTCCATCAAAGCTGCCTACCAGAAGCATATCCTGGTTAAGAGCATGGGGTCAGGACTCAGCCTGCTCGAGTACAAAACTTGGTGCCCAGTGTAAATCAGCTAAGATACTGGGCAAGTGCCTCCCCAGTCTGTAAAATGGGGAAAGAGCTGGCCTCGAGCTCCCAGGGGCGCTATGGGGCTTAAATGAGAAACTACACAGGAAGAGCTCACTAGGCTCACAGACTCCATGAACAGTAAACAATGTATGCCAGCTAGTATTGGTGGCTGCTGTTTTACAAACCCCTCCTTTGAGACACATGGTAGATACTAGAATAAAAAAACCCTTTTTAACTTCATATAATCCAAAGTTTCCTAAACTCGTGTGGTTACGAAACCCTAGAAATCTATCCTGAAGAAATGCTGGTTTAAATCCAGGCTTGCTACCCAGGCCATGGACCTCTGGCCACAGGACCAAAGGGCAATGGGCTCAACAACACTCCATCTGATGTCAGTTGTCCACTGGACATAAGGAGATGGTGGCCAGGGGCCGGCCTTTTCTGGGAGATGGCTATGGCCTTCTTCTGTTCAACAACACAACAGTATCTTTATCAAAGCTTCAAAACCCCTAAAAGGCATCAGGGGCAATGGAAAGGGAGAACCTGTCAAGCTCTGTCACAGACCCAGCCTCTGCCCAGCTACTGGGTAGCTTTCAGGTGAGACTGGGGGCTGGGGACCACTATGTGAGGCAGACTACGCCTGGAGCAGGAGAGAATTTTAAAAATAAAGCCAAAGCCATTGCCAGATTAGGGAGCTGAGATCCACACAGTGGAGTGTCTTCGACCTTTCTGCGAATGTTCCCAAGTGCCATCACATCATCTTTTCAATTTTAAGCAAACAAAAGCCCACAGAAGTGTGTGAGGCACTGCTGCTAATGAGCGTCCATTCTCATTAGCGGATGGGAGAGGAAAACTAACACAAGGCGGGGGACACAGACGCTGGTGCAAAGGCAGCCAGAGACAAAGATGAATGAGCAGTGCCTGTCTCGGGTCCAGCTCCTCTGCTTGTTCTCTACTTACCCGCCATTCTGGGAGCTGAGGGCAAAAGGCGTTGTTCTTTCATTATCCAGATGACCGACCATGTGCATGTCCATCCATCCAACCCTTCTTAATAGCCTCTGCTGGCAGCAAGCTCCCAGCCCTCCCCAGTCCTGTCTGGGCAGCACCGTTTCTGTCATTTTGTGTGCCACCTGCAGGCCGTGAGTTTATGGGCAAGGATGCACCATGAGCAGAGCTATGGGGACACCTGCAGCCAGAATCCGAGTCTCTCTGCAGAACACCTTCTCAGCTTTTCCTCCGTGCCAGCTGCCCGCAGGCAGCCAGAGTCGGGATGTAGGTAAGAGGCTGCGACTTGCAGTCTTTTTGGCTCACAGCACCAAGGGTCCCTCAGTGTACTGCTGGAACCCAGGACCTCTGTATGTCAAGAGGACAGGAAGGTGAATGGCGGGGGGTGGGGGAGGGGCGCAAAATTTCCGACACTTTCATGGGGGCCATGACGATATGGCTGAAAACCAAAGTGCTGAGTACTAAGCACAGAAACCCTGGAGCCAGATGAGAACCCGAAATCTCAGTGTGCTCACATGTATGAGGACACGCTACGTGTACCACGCAGCAGGTTTGAAGACGAAAGGAAAGAACGCAGAGAGGGTGCTCGGCACAGGGTTCAGCACATAAGAGGCCAGCTGCAGCTGCTAAGATTACGACTGTTGTAGTTTATTAACACGTGAGGTGCTCGATCCTGGGGGAGGGGCAAAAAAAGGTTCTTGCTTTCGCTACCCTTCCTGCCTAGCCAAGGAAAAATAAACACAAGTAAGCCAGGAGCTGGGAGCGAGTTGCGAAGCCATGTGACTATTCAAATTCTCGATTATGGCCCACTCGTAACCAGCTTCCCAGGGCGTGGACCTCTCCTGTGCCTGATGGATGGGAGAGCGCTGTATCCAGTCACTGCTCCGGCAACGTGCTTTCTATATATGTGACCTCAGGCAACCCCGGCCTCGCAATGACACTGCAGGGGCATTTTATTAAAGTCATTACACACGGGGAAATGGGAGTTCAGAGATGAACAGATTTGCGTGAGGTCACACTTCCGGGAATAGTCCTGGAGTTAAGAATAAAACTTGGACCTGTCAATGCCACAGCCTAAGCATTTGCTGCAAACGTCAACCACAGCGTCTCCCAGAAGACCCTTCTCGCTCACATCTACTTGTTCTGACGGTTGATTTGAGAAAAGAGAAGAAAACAAAGCGAACTCATGTTTGCAAAGTTCTAAGACGTTAAGTTAGAATTCAGGATAAACATAAGGATTCGCAGATGCCGCAGACACACTCCTCAAAGGTTTCTATTTTGAGGAAGTTACCTTTGTGCCCGGGTGGCTGAAATGAACAGAGAAGGGCAGGCTGCCTTTGCCAAAGGAAACCGGGCACTGCCTCTCCAAGGCTGGTGACGTGAAACCAAACCCTGACTGCTGGCATCTGGGTGGCTTGATCCCTGCCAAGAGGTGACTTTGTTTCTGAGAATACAAAGGACTAAAGAAGGCATCCTGGAGCCCACAGCAGTGAGACAAACAGCCCTCCCTCCCCGCTTAATTCCACCTCTGCCGCCAGACTCAGAAGACTGGAAGGAAGACATCTACCGGATACGTTTGGGTTCGAGCTTTGATACAATCAAACTCTAAAAACCATTTGGCAAGGCTCTACCTACTTCCCATCTTGCCAGTTCTCCTCATAAGGGCAGAAGGCCAGGGTGAATACCTGATTTCCTTTCCTCCTCCCCACGTAAACCTCATTTTCCTTTCAGCAGTGGTGGTTTCCCCAAAACGAAAGGTGAAGCACAACACCAAAAAAGGGCAATTCTATTGTATAGGGCAGCAAACAGATATTTGCAAAAACAACACCAGTAACAGCCACTGAAAGTCTTAAGTTTTGGGGGCAGTCTATAAGCAGAAACAGGTGAATGTCAGGAAGTCATGTACATTGAAGCCCTAAGACTAAATTTCCTTGATACCCAAAAAAGAAGTTAACGTTGGTTCGTTCAATGATATAAAAAAAAATGTCTCCTGAGGCGGTCGGTGGATGTGTGGATTAGCAACATTTCACAGAAAAGGTGCTCACTCTGCGTATTTCTCTTACGGGTTTCATGGAACAAACCAGCAAACCTATGGCTGTTCTAGGCCAGACACTAGGTTAAACACAGGGAATCCATGGGCTGCTAATAGTACAAAACCCCTCTCTTCATAGAGCCTAGAGAGTGACCACATGGAGCTAGCTTATTGCCTCTATAGTCATAATCATGTATTTGCCCATGTAAATAAATGTTCTCAAGGATTCCCATAGAGAAGACTGGGCATAAAGACGGTCGGCATCTCCCCTCCCATACATTACATGAGTGAAATGTAATTTAGCATGTAAGAGCATTCACCTGCTCTTTTTTTTAGGAACGACTTGGGATTCTCCCAGCACTAAACACACAGTGCTACTCGTTAGCATGGAGAACACAGGTGTAGTTCACATGCTGTGAATAAGGGTTCACGAATCTAAGGTAGAAACCATGACGAGAAATAAGCTATCCATCACATCTGAGTGACAGTGGAACACACTGAGGTTTGTAAGGTTTCAGAAAATTAGCCCTGGCTCCAACTAGTGTCAGCTAGCTACTGGAGGATGTTTTCACAAAATGAGGGAATAAATCACAAGAGGGAGATGGGGCGCTAATCCAGAAGAGAGATAAGAGAATGCAGTGGCTAGCAGCTGGGGCCCGGACCTGGACAGCGGCCAGTCCAGGGTGGATGGGAAGCTGGAGGGGTGCCACCAAAAGGACAATGGACTTGAAAGATCCCCTGACTTATCTGGGCATCTGGAGAAGAGTTTGAGAACTCTATTAGAAGCACTGAGGATTAATTCGTATAGGCATGTAAAAACCAAATTAAAAAAAAAGAGGCAATGACAAATCCCAGGAAAAAAAGTTTTACAATCAAGAAAATGGTTCTAATACATCACACATTAACCATGCTGTATGCAAGCTCACACTGGGAGATGGCGGAGGGAGGGCAGAAAAAAAGTACTAAATTTATTTAGAGAGCTAAGTCCTAAGTCTTCCATAATAAGAAGTCAACAGAAAATGTCCAAAATCGATGGACTGAAATGTACAGTACAAACATGTGATTTGGAAATATGGCAATAATATACAAAGAAATAGCTGAATGCCTATATAAGTAGCTGACCCCAAAGAAGGAGGAGCAGGAGGTAGGGAGACATGGGGCGGAGGACCGTTGCTTTTCTTTATAGGCTGAGTCTGGTTCGATTTGGCTAATATGCAAAGCACACGTATGACTTTATTAAATTACATAAACAGACCATCAGGAACTATCTTGGAACATCACGGAGTTTTTTGAGGAAGAGAAGGAACTATAAAGGGAAACAAAAATATTAAGAGTTGTGCTTCAGGATGTTTATTCTAGGTGGCCACAAGCTCCCTGGACTCAAAAGGAATTTGGTCAGATCACAGAGCCTTCCTATGGCTCACATAACTCAGAATGACAGAGCAGAAACTGGCACCCTTGTCTGCCTGCACGGTTCACCAAAAACAGCAACGCTGCCCCAGCGCAGTCCTACCTGGCTCAACGATGTCCCACAGCTCAGCAGCCCTGGAAACAGCCTTAATACACAGATTTCTCTTTGGACTTGCGGACATACTCAGTTTTCTCTTTCCCTCGTTAACAATCCCTCTGGCCATTCTTCACAGTGTAAACAGTGACAAAGTGACAAAGTTATCTTACAAACTCAACAAAGCTAACTTGCAATGGGTTATTAGCTACGCTGGATGTTTAATGAAGGACTTTTTCTCCTCCCCCAAGTCTGTTCTAAGGTCACTGTCTTCCTTGCTCTCGGCTCCTCTGCCCTCATTGCTGCTTGGGGAGGCTGCAAAGGGAGTGCTGGGTGCCGGAGCTCTGCAGACAGTCAGGGCCGAGTCCAAATCCTGGTGCAGGTGCCACTTCCTAGCGGGGTCGCTGGAGATGGGGGGCAGTGTCCAGCCCTTTGGGGCAGCTTCCACATAAGCATAGAAGCTACCTTGAAGGAGCGTCACATGGTTAAAGGAGGTAACGTGTGGAAAATACTTAGTGCTGTGCTTGCACATCACTTGTTACTATCCCTCAGACACGTCACTGTCCGCTCTCGGAAGTGTGCAAAACGCGTCCTTGAAATTGCCACAGAGGAGGTACACCAGACTCCCCAAAGTGGCCGCTTGGGTTTGATTTTAACTTTCTCTTCTCTTTTTTGAAAAAAAGAACTGCTAACAGTCAATTCCAGGTACCTCTGATGAGGCAGTTCCCTTTTTGTGAAAAAGGGGACAGAAAAACCTTGCCACTGGGGACGCTTCCTCAGACTCGCCCAGAGCTGCACTACCCCGTCTGACACAAAGATGGCGGTCTCTTCCCAAACTTGTTTCAAAAATTCCAAGAATGTAAGGAACGCAGTAAAACCTTGAAAAATGACTGCTGTCAAATGACACCAGGAGAAAAATTATAATCCACTTAGGAATTTAAAGCAAGCAAGACAAATAACTCATGTCAAGGGATGCTAATGTACAAGTTGGAACAGAACAGGGACAAATCACCTACGTTCACTTCCTGTCCCTCTCCTGCCTGGGCTCTGTCCAGACACCCCTCTCCCTGGCAGCCTGGGCAACCTGTGATAACCCGAGGCCCTGCAGGGAGTGGCTGGGGGGCCAAGCCAAAGAGAGTGACCTGCACATTCAGCGTCTGGGGGCAGTAGGGAGAGGGGCAGGGCTTGGCCGGGCTTAAACTCCAGAAGGGCCTCTCCTCAGCTAAGTGCTCAGAGGCACCAGCCCTGTCCTGGCTCCTTGGCACCTTCATCCCCTGCCCGGTGCTCTTCTCAGAAACAAAGAGCTTTGAAAGTGGAGACTAAGGAGCAGGTTAAGTCTTTCCTGTCCAGATCTCACATCGGGATGCACCACCTCACCCCGGCCTCCCACTTCCACCACCATATTTACAGAGATAAAGGCCCCTGGGCAGCGCGCAGGGATGGCAAGTGGAAAGGAGGAGCGTGTGGGGTGCTGAAACCAGATGGGGCCTGGCTGGGCCTCTGTGAAATGTCCAGAACACCCCAATTTCCAGATGCGTCAAACTGCCTTATCCCCCAATGGCAACGAAACAAGATGTCGAGTGCCCAGTGCAGCTCAGACATGAGGGTAGACAACGCACCGCCATGAGAGGGTGCAGCTGGGTGAGGATGAGCAGCTAGGAGCACACAAGACAGGGAGGGGAAAATCACGGCCCGCCACACCGAGCTGTCCCTCACTTCCCCCCAAAACACCACATCGCTTGTGTCCTCCCAGAAAAACTGGGGTGGGGGGAGGCATTCAGACACTTGGCGCAGCCAACCGTCAGACCAGGCGTAGCCTTGCTCTGGGAACCTGGAAGGCCAGTGCACTCGCTGACCATTTATTCTAAGCACATGAGGTGCACGTTAACAGCACGTGGGTTAGAGGAGCCAGGCTTCGCGGTTTCTGAGCGGTGCAGCCTGCGGCAAGCTGCTTCACCTTTCTGGGACTTGACTTCCTCATCTGAACACAGAGGACACCTGGTGGTCAGTGTGAAGGTCAAATGAAAAGTGAAGAGGACGGTTCTGTATGAGCCACAGGGAGCGGCAGATGCTGGCGTGCTGGTCTCCCATTAAGGAGATCCACCCGCTGTGCCATGACCTGGGGTGTGAGAAGGAGCCTCTTTTTTGGAGGACCAGCAACCAGATCTGCCCAAAGAGCCATTCCTCGTGAACGCATGACCCCATTGCGAGATGCAGCAGTGCCTCAATTGCCACCGCAGGGTTTAGAAGCTTCTCCAGAGAAAGCCTGCCCTTCTCCACCATGTCTGTGATACAGGCAGGGATTCTCCCAGCAGTCTCTGGCGTTTTAACCTTGCTTCCGGTCTCATTCCTTTATTTCTCCAATCCAGGCCCCATACATGCCACCTGCCCCCTCAATTCTTGCATTTCCTTCGTACTGCACTGGCCACGCTTTCCAAACCAAAACCGGGATCTGTGATCTCACAAAGGAATTTTCGTTGACCTGTGAATTTAGGCCGTTGAAAGGAGCTATAAAAACGTGAAAATTAAATTACTCCTGGGGCCACAGTGATCAACGGTCTTCATGGAAAAGAATAAGGTTATATGCAGGATGTAGCTACACTGCAGTGCGGGCTCCCTCGGAGGAGAGGGGGTGGGCTGAGCATCCTTGTCCTGGGAATATCGTATCAGTCCTGGACCCCTCCATGCCACACTGTGAGGGACGCTTGGAATATAAGATCTTCCTAAATGGTGGTTATTGCTGCTATCTCTCCCCCAACTCTGTAAACTACTGGCTTTGAATTCAGATAAACTTCAAATATCTGGCTATGCCATTTAGGAGATGATTACTGGGCTCAGCTACTCAACCTCTAGAGGGTTCTCTGTTTCTAATACCCATTCCAGCCCCGTTTATTTTGACGACAAGAAGCAAGAGCATTACCAGACAGGCCAGATATTAGCAGTTCTGCTTCCTTTAGTGTCCCACAGCTTTTCAAGTTACAGTACCATCCCTGGTCTCAAAAACACAGTCATCTCTCCAGTATGTTCCTTCTCCCACAGCTGATTGAGCTCCAAGGCCTTTTAATTTTATCGACACAATGTCTCTGCCCTCTGACATTCCCTGTTTTGTATCCCCTCGGGCATGGCCAGGCCACTGCCCTGGTTCAGTCCGTGCCACATCACCTGGACCAGAAAGCCACTCCCCTACCCCAGCCTGCTTTCTAACCTGCTGCCAAGGTCATCCTCTTGAAACACACATCAGATCACATCTTCTCTTTCAAAAGGGGAGTGAGGTCGGAGAACAGATATTCACATTACCCTGTCTATGTATTAGAATCTCTGGAAGGAGTCATAAGAATCTAGTAACAGTGGTTACCTACTTGGGGTAGGACAGGCATGAGGAGGAAGGAAAGTCTCCCTCCATTCTTTTATGCTTAGAGACTTGGGACTGTGTGTATGTACTATGTATTCAAATCATAATTCATTAAAAAAAACAACCCCATTTTGGCTCCTGCCTGGATTTCAGCAGGGTCTA